>NC_089852.1:33811206-33843706 GCF_036373705.1 Amia ocellicauda
TGTAACACTATTATGTTTAATAATTTAAAGCAATCATTGTTGTCAACATTGTCGGCTTATGAATATGATAATGATGGGATGACAACATGGAGTCACATCTTCATATTCTCTAAACAAACAAACAATATAATTAAAAGGTTAACACAAGGTGAAACACTATACATCGAAATCAAATGTTAATTCCAGGACCTAATGGATTAAAGGTCAAGTGAATTCCCAATAATATCAGTTTCCACTTTTTTGCTACTTTTTGCATATCATTGTTTCTACATTACAATTAAATACACAATCTCCATTACTGCATGTGTTGAATGTGTTCACTGGTGCTCTAATGCCAATGTACAGACAGCAGCCCGTGATACAGGGCAAGCCACTGAGCTCAATGGACCGGTGCTTGACCAGTCCCTGGACATAAAAACACACAACTGATGCAGAAATATTAATATTTATGCATTTCCAGTTTAGTAAGCATTTTTGCTTAAATTAACCTATACCCCATACATGTCTATGAATGTGAGTGGGAAGATACTCTTCATGAGAGGGAAGATAGACAAAAAGTAAACGGACTATTAAACCCAGGGATGTGCTTGGAAAAGAGAAAGCGGGTACGTTTTGTAAAGCCTATCCAAGAACAAAACCTTCCTTTCAACGTTTTTTTAAAGCTCCATTTCATCTTTTCACCTGAGCAGTTGTGTTTCTGATACTTCTGATACTTATCCACTTAAACACTTTCATAGTGCAGTGAGAATAGCTTTCATAACCAAAAAAATACAGACAGTGCAAGACTTTAATTTGATTTTCAGCAATTCTGCAGTCTGACTACCAAACTCTGTTAGAGGAGTGAGTGGGACAAGTACACAGCTAATAAAATAAAGATTGGCACAGAATGCTCTTACTAAGAAGGGATAGGGAGATGTTGCTTGGATTATATGTATCTTACATTGCTTTGACATGCTAAAGGGTTATGAGAATATATATTTATAATGAGTTGTAAAAATTAAAAATAATTGATATTAAACATAAACGTCCAATGTTTACTGATGTGCAGAGAGCAGTTAAACATGTATTTCTCCACCTCCAGACAGCTGTTAGTCGAGTTTTTTTCCCTTTATACAGTTGTGAGTATGCAAATAGGTGGTTTGTGCATTTATGGCTCTAATTTAAAACAAATAATTGTGCAATGCTGTAAAATTGAAAATAAAGTAATGATGCATGCTGCTAATTATAAATTGACTGAATAATAATGCAGTATTTCAATTCCTAATGGACTAGTGCACCACATGTATTTTAAAACAGAAATTTGAAAGTTCTTCCAGTTCAACGTCAAAACTGGAAAATAGAACAGTATTGATTTTTTGTCAAGTATAAGCCCTCTGAAATTCAGGTATGTTTGTAATATGATGTGAGGGTAATGCTGGGTATATGGGACTTTGATTCCAATCTCTGGCCATTTTAAAAATAGCAGTAGTTTGACGGTTTAAAAAAAAAAAACAACAACAACCAAATCTACAGACAGTTGCAACGTGCGTAGGTAATGTGGAAAGGAAATACAATAGTGCTGTGACAGATGCTATGGGGCTAGAGGAAAGCTTGAAATGAAAAAGGATTAAAACCCTGGCAATGAAATGTATTGCGTCCTGGATCTGGGAGGCAGGGGTCTGTTCAGCATCATCGCTGCTCACCGATATCACAGGAAGATGAAGCGTTTCCAGGTAGAGGGTGTACTTCTCACTCCCCATGTGCAATCTAAAGCCAGGAAAAAAAAAACAGGAGAGATCCCACACGCAGTGCACAGACCTGTCGCCCTCTGTGCAGAAATACTGCCTGTTGTAATTGCAGTGAGTTCGGATGTGAAAAAAACAGCACTGGCATATGTACAACTGACAGTTCTGTCACAGGCCAAGGAAATGAGTTTTTCTGCCCACTCAACCTAAGGTAGGGCTTATGTAATGAAAGCCTGAAAAGGCCTTTTCTTGCTTGGGTTTGTGTTCATTTTATTTGATCAACATCAGAAGACTTCGCATGGTGCAAACGCATTCAGAGTGATCATTTCAGACTCATTTTTCTGCCAAAGCTGTGTATTGGGTGAATTATACAGTATTTAAACTTTTCTTGAACACCACTTACGACAGTCTCTGGGTGAGTCTGTGAAAAGATGGCATTTCCAAATGCATTGAGGTTCAAAATTCATTTGATTATCCAAAGTGTTGGTTTTATTTTGTGTGCCATAATTAAAAAAAAAAGCAGCAAGCCTTACCTTAAAATTACTACAACATATCAAAAACACTAAAGCCCAAAATGTCTGATTTAGTATTTTTACAGCTTCAAGACACTACTAAACAGAAACACCTGCAATTATGAATGTCCTGAAATCATGACATGTCTTTTGACACGATAATTTCCTTAATTAAATTCAACACAGCAATCAATTATTGGCACTTGCTCCATGTGTAAAATTACATGTTTGAAAATCTTCAAAATTAAGGTGGCAAGGGATTCCACTGTGATTCTTGTTAAAAAGAGATGCAAATCCCTTCCAGGCGTCCAGTACGACACATATGGGATCCCAATCCAATAGCAGCTCAAATGGCTTAATTTTAGATTTCCATCAGGAATGAATGTGCACTGTTGTTCTTGAACACTAACAGGTTTTCTCTTTCTTTCCATCCTTTTCCTTCTTTATCTTTTTGTGTTTGTTTCTCTTATACAATAATGCCATACATGCCATTGAGTATATTTTTTGCATGGGGAGTCCAAGTGTAAACTGTTACCTTGTGACCAATACATAGTGTGGGAGGGGGTAAATGGTGAACAGAAATAAACACCTATCTCCCCCTTATGCTTGCATAATGCTTTTTGCTCTGAGCTAAACAGGATATTCACTGGAACTGATGCTATTATTGAGTTTTGGAGTGAAAATGCCAATGCTTAAATGTAGTTCCTTTTTTGTTGTTGTTTTGTTATGTTTTTACTCAGTGATTTCATATTGAATGATTCATTTTTTCACATCCCCAAAGATGCAGCAGACCAGTCAAAATAATTATAAATGCAATTGTGTTTTTCACATTAAAATTGCTGCTTTACTTATTTTAGTTCTGATGGCTTACATATTAATATGTATCTGCAGTCTCAACATTGTTCCTTGGCATTACTTTCCTATTTGATTTTATTAGATTTTTTTTATTCCACCACTATGATCATGCTGAGTATGGCCTGCCTACAGAAACAATGAAAAAGTGAATATAAAAAAAATAGGAATACAATCTCAGACTGAAAGTTGAACTATTCTGTAATATGTTTGTGGCAGAGCAGTTTCTGATCCTGCTTACAATACTTACAATAAACAATGAGGTTTCAGGATTGTTTTGATGCCTTAAAATAAGCTTTTTTCAGCACTAAACATCCTACTCTTCTGAAGTATAGTCTGTAGTGCAGGGTGTACCGCATAGAATAAATGACATACTGCCAACTGTAGTTATTCTGTTGTACATTTACTATAGTATTTATTATTTACAACATTAATCTGAGACTGTGTAATGAGTAATAACTGCTCAATTAACTATACTTATTTTAAAATATCTTTTCAGAGTTTCTTGAGCACTGTTTCGGCCGAGATGCTAGTTGAATGAGTTGAGATGGAGGGTGTCTGAACAATGGCTGCCATTCCATTGATTTCTGTATTCAATCTTTCATAAGCCACCTCTTCTTCGTTTTCTTTTTTGTTTGTTTGTTTGTTTCTTTGACATTTTTCAAGTATTCTCCATATGTCTTTCTACCCCCACATATATTTAATTGTTTTATTCAGGTCCACATACAGGAGAAAAAAAAGAAACAATTTCTGGTTCATCAAAATGCAGCTCACATTATGGATTGAAGTTTATGAGGATCTGTTTGGTCTTTGGAGTTCCATAAAAAAATGTAGACAAATAAAATGTAATCACTTCTTCTGAGCTCATCCCCCTTTATAGAGTTTATAAGTCGTGAGATGTAAAAACCAACATATCAGTTTAACCTCAAAACGGAGATAAATATGCAAATTACTGAATACATTTCACTTGTGCAATTTAGCAATTTTGCAATGAATCAGTTTAATTCTGTATGATGGGTTAATCCTGGGAATATCTGCCTTAACAGCTGTATATCCTCCATCTATCTTTGCTCATTCATTCGTTAATTAATTAATTAATTAATTCCATATGTTTTGGATGGGATAGCTATAGACAATAGTTTTAAAAAGAACTCTGCTTGTAGAATATAGGATATGAACATAATTAATTTCATTCTTAAACTAGTTCTCATGACTTCCCATTATTTAGGATGTTAGGGACTTTTATTGTATCAGTGCATTCTTTAATAGGTTGCATTGATGTTCAAGATACCGAGTTAAATACAGATGCAAACAATATGCATACATACATAACATGCAACCATGGTCTCAATGACAATGTGTTTCTAAATTAAGTTGAGCTAAACCCACAAAAAAAATGTAAACCATTTCAGTAAACCATTTCAGTAAACCATTAATCTTATTGTTAATAAAAGGAATGCATGAAAATGAATCATCTTTTTTTTTGTTCTATAAGGCAATGCTTTAAGAATTTGAAATACCTCTTGTTTTCTGAAAGGGCCTATACATCACAAAGCAAAAGCGTGACACATATTTGGTCAATCTCATGGAACCTCAATGCATTTCTCAAATTCACTCAATCCACAACCGATAAATATAAGTAACTTAGTTTGACAGCTCATGCAAGATGGACAGAGGAGGCTATGTCCATTCACAGAGTGCCTCTGTGACTACACTCCCTGGTACATAATAATCTGCATGTTAAAACTGCAGATACAGGATTACATTGTGTCCCACATGATGTCCGCATAGTCATGTGAAAGGTGGGGCACCTTGTGTCAACCGTGTATTTGTACTTGGAGTGATGCTATGTTCAACACAATGGGCTGAGAACACCAATGACTTGATTACTGACAGACTAAAGTCTGTGTATACACACGTTTAGTAAACCCACTCTGTGCTCACAACATTTCACAATGACTTAAGTATTGTCAAAGTAGATGTCTTTAAGTATAAGGATTTCCTCTGGGCTGAATCTGTGATCTGTGATTGGTTGCTTGTAAAACGTGAGCGTTTGGTTGAGTCAGTGCACTGGATTCTAGAGTACTCCTCATCACTGGAGGTTTCTTGGGGCTTTTCCTTGATTATTTGTTAAAGAAGAAACAATAAAGTGCAGAAAAGGGGAGCCAGTGCTTTACTGAGGCTTTGGAAATCTTCTGAGAAGCTCCTGATTCAGCTCTGAGCCTCTGGATTGGAGAGTGGCTTATCAATCACTGCCAGGCTAGCGAGTTTATCGCACAAGTGTCTGTAACTCACACTCCTTCCAATCAATATCTCCCTGGAGTGATTGATACTCCATCATGCCACTCCAGTTCGGTGATGGATCCATGTATTACCTGTCAGCAGACAGTCTGCCAGTCTACTTACTGCATTACTGATTTCTACATTTAGACATTACCTTGTCTTTTCTCCTTTCTTACACACGTGCCTGGAAAGTCAAGCTTAGCCAAGGTGTGTCATTACTCAAATTTATGTTGTTTTCTTTGGTTTGTCTGAACGCAACGCAAGCAGAGACTCAATCCTCTCTATTCAAATTTAAAGATAGAATGGGTGGACTTCAAGTGAATAGGGTTGACCTGTCATTCTAGCACTGAAACCAAACATTGTACCGTTATTTCAGTTGCATAATTTTATTTAGGCGAACAACCTGTTTTGGGAATGTTTGATCATCTTTACATTGTACAAGATTAAGCATGGTAATATACACTCACCTAAAGGATTATTAGGAACACCTGTTCAATTTCTCATTAATGCAATTATCTAACCAACCAATCACATGGCAGTTGCTTCAATGCATTTAGGGGTGTGGTCCTGGTCAAGACAATCTCCTGAACTCCAAACTGAATGTCTGAATGGGAAAGAAAGGTGATTTAAGCAATTTTGAGCGTGGCATGGTTGTTGGTGCCAGACGGGCCGGTCTGAGTATTTCACAATCTGCTCAGTTACTGGGATTTTCACGCACAACCATTTCTAGGGTTTACAAAGAATGGTGTGAAAAGGGAAAAACATCCAGTATGCGGCAGTCCTGTGGGCGAAAATGCCTTGTTGATGCTAGAGGTCAGAGGAGAATGGGCCGACTGATTCAAGCTGATAGAAGAGCAACTTTGACTGAAATAACCACTCGTTACAACCGAGGTATGCAGCAAAGCATTTGTGAAGCCACAACACGTACAACCTTGAGGCGGATGGGCTACAACAGCAGAAGACCCCACCGGGTACCACTCATCTCCACTACAAATAGGAAAAAGAGGCTACAATTTGCACAAGCTCACCAAAATTGGACAGTTGAAGACTGGAAAAATGTTGCCTGGTCTGATGAGTCTCGATTTCTGTTGAGACATTCAGATGGTAGAGTCAGAATTTGGCGTAAACAGAATGAGAACATGGATCCATCATGCCTTGTTACCACTGTGCAGGCTGGTGGTGGTGGTGTAATGGTGTGGGGGATGTTTTCTTGGCACACTTTAGGCCCCTTAGTGCCAATTGGGCATCGTTTAAATGCCACGGCCTACCTGAGCATTGTTTCTGACCATGTCCATCCCTTTATGACCACCATGTACCCATCCTCTGATGGCTACTTCCAGCAGGATAATGTACCATGTCACAAAGGTCGAATCATTTCAAATTGGTTTCTTGAACATGACAATGAGTTCACTGTACTAAACTGGCCCCCACAGTCACCAGATCTCAACCCAATAGAGCATCTTTGGGATGTGGTGGAACGGGAGCTTCGTGCCCTGGATGTGCATCCCACAAATCTCCATAAAATGCAAGATGCTATCCTATCAATATGGGCCAACATTTCTAAAAAATGCTTTCAGCACCTTGTTGAATCAATGCCACGTAGAATTAAGGCAGTTCTGAAGGCGAAAGGGGGTCAAACACAGTATTAGTATGGTGTTCCTAATAATCCTTTAGGTGAGTGTACATTGTCTAATAGAAGATAAATGGTGAAAACTTTTTAGCTTAAACTTCTCACTAAAGAGAAATCGACAGTATATCTGGTTCTGTGGTTTGTCTCTGTGCAATTACATTCCTGACTTATTCTGTTCCCATGAGTAATAATAAATGTAACTACAGTTAGAACTTTCTTTTTTAATTTCATAATGCATTTGAAGTAACCGCTTACTTCCTGTGACATGTATCAAATGCAACCACCCTAATATAGTTGTCAGTTTCACATTTAGTCATTTTAACATCAGACTAGAACAAGATCATATATCAAGAGTGTCTGGGTTTTAAATTGGTTACAATGGATTTTCAGGGCTTTAGTTTAGGAGTAAACATATTTCCTGATGTTCCCCTGTGGTCTGTAATTCTGATTGGTTTGTCTGGCAAACGAGTATTCTTTAGGAAGAAAGAGGTGTTCGGGATATTATTAATATTGATTTTCTTTCCCTGTAGAATAATTTCATCTCGCGGCACTGCCAACAGGAGTGCACTAATGCACCCAGTTCCTGGTAATTTCATTTAGTGCAAAGAGGATAAACAATTAAGCCCAGCCTTTGGTTTTTGAACTGATGAAGTATACAATTGAATTTTGGTATTGATTGGTGGGACCTGTAAGTAACATTAGTTAAAATGGTTTTATTATTTCACTTGTTTTTATTATTAATAGTAAAACATCTTAGAAACGTGTATTAATGTTTTATAATCCTTATAAGTATGAGTAATGTCATAATATGAATATGTAATTAAGGACCAGAGTGTGTTTCTTCCCCACCCCACTAGACAGTGATATACGTATTGATTTTATACAAACATTCACAGAACTTGAACTTGGTACCTGTATTTTTTAAATGTATAAAGCTGTTGCTATGATTATGATTATTATTACTATTATAGTATTATTACTATATAAATGTAGTTGTTTTTAAAGAACTCTGAATCTCCTAGGAGTGCTTTGTCACATCTCTGTGAGTGTTGGGCTGTTTTGCAGCTGAGCAGTAAACACATTGTGGCAACTGAGGATCAGAGAGAGCATATAGAACAGCCTCCTGGGAGACCTGCAGCTAGTCTTGACAGAGAGGTGAACATCACTGCAGTACTGAGAGTACAGCACAACCTAATCTGCTGCACATCACACTGCCAGCAGTCTATTTCACCCCCTACTAAAAAAGCAAACCTAAAAAAATGGATACAAATCCAGAAGCAGATATAGTTTTATTTTTTCTCCAGTGTGGTGTATAGATTTTTCCATTCTATAGCTCTATGCATAGTACATTTGCTGAAAGTATTATTTAAAAAAAAAAAGTGAAGTGAAACGTGCTGAAGTTGGGCCCAGGTAAAGTAGGCCTCTCTGTGAAATCCGGTGGTTCTACCATAGTAGTGTTTTGAATAGTCCACCATTGCTGTAATAAATCAATAGCACTCTGGATGGCCGGCTGTTCTGTAGGCCTCTTAATGAATGATTGATACCAGCATTAACTGTCTGCCAGCCCACCTGATTAATCTGCTGCGCTCCTATGGTCTCTCCTGATGCAGTGTTGTCAGCTCCGAGGCACTTCTCCGGTCTGACATTGACGAGGTCAGTGGAGGATTTTCCACCCAATGGAGATTAGATGTCCAGCTGGACTGTATTATAAGGAGAGGGGTGACCCAGCTTTTGATATCAGGGTGACAAGACGTGCGCTAAGAAGACTCGCTGAAACCCCCAGATGAGGCAACACGCTGCTCGATACGCTGTTTAAGATGCGTTTTTCAGCTCAGAAACCGAATACACAATCCCGTATCAGTGTGAAATGTTTGTCAAGCCACCTTAAAAGTGCCAACTTGGCTCAACCTCAAAAAGGGCATCCGCAGCAGAACTGGGCGTCTGACCTTGTCCTTTTCTGAGAAATTAAACAATGAGAGAAAAAAACAACAACGTGCACCCACTTGTTTCCCTCCCTAGGATTCACCAAAGCTTTAATAGTGTGCCTTCTCAGGTGCTCTTGTCCTCCTCATCTTCTTGTATTTCGCTTTCATTTAATATATGCCAGATGTTAAATTCCTGATATCAACACTTGATGAGACCCAAAATTAAATGTAAAGGTGACTCCCATCCTTTCAGAAGATCTAGCAAGTATAAACAAAAGCATAATACTTAGTAAAATAAATGAATACCTCAATAAAAATGATTGACCCTTTCAAGCTGTTTGTTTTTCACAACCTTATTTATGGTTCATCAATTTCTTACAAAACAAATGGTGCTCCTCTTCTCCTCTCTACCTGTCAGGTTTGTCAAGCTGACAACTGAGATCCAGATGGCAGTCTCATCTTTCTGCTCCGTTTAATGAGTTCCCACCCTCATTCGCCGATCATGGTTTATTTTGGAGTATTCGTTGCCCCCGTGCATCCCACCGCCTCCGTTGAGCTTTTGAGCTTTTTGTCTTTCTTCTTTCTTCTTTTCTTTCTTTTTTCTCCATTGTATTACATCCGCTGGGGTTTTCCGCCTTTCCAGATGTGAGACGCACTTCTGCTCTCTCTCTCCTTATTAGACCCTCATTAGGTGTGATTTTCATGTCCATTGAAGATATTAGATGGCATTGTAGAAGATATCCAATTCCACCCCAAGCAAACATGACAGCTAATTAGCCATAATCTTGAAAAACAGGTATAATTCACACGCCGATAAATTGGATATTTTCTGTCCACTTGGATTTGCACACTGGCCTGTAATTTATACTCATTGGGATCATTTGTCCGTATGCCCATATGTGAAATAAGCCATACGTGTCCTGGAGTGTCATTAATGCTAAATGCAGCAATATACGTTGTCATTGAAAAAAGCAAGGGGATAAAAGGCCATGAAATGTATGGCCATAGTGTCCATACCGTTGTACTGAAGCAGACTACCGCTATAATTACAAGTCTGCCGTTGGAGAGTACTCAAAGGTCATGATTGCGTACCTTCTCTCCCAACCGAGAAAAAGTCGATCATGTTTCATGTATGTACCAGTGCTACTGCTGCTAATAAGTCTACTACCATTGTGGTGATGATATTAGGGGTCATAAACAACTGGACTACATTAGTTTAATGCGTCAATTTAGTCTAAATTCATAAAGGCCAATGGCTTTTTCACATAACACATGTTGTCTGTAATATCTCCCCTGCCATGCTGTTGTGAAACGGGGATGGCTGCTTTGCCGCTTTGGCTTTTATTAATGTGTGTTAGTGAGTTGCTCTTTTGTTACCCTGCTGCACATCCCTGTAAAAGATCACTTGCAAACATCTAAAGCACCCGGGAAAAGACGAAACAAAGAAATAAACAAACAAGCAACAGACTTACTATGACAAATTAGTTACAAAAATGTTGTTGATACTTAAAAAAACCAAAAAAAAATACACAATGAAAGTTTTATCCGACTAACGCATTACACCCCACATACATGACAGAAATAATAAGCTGTTGGAGAAAAAGGAGAAAGGAGAGATGAACCATGGGGAGTTATTTTCATTAGTTTCAGTAAACTTACCTTCCCAAAGGCTTAATCATAATATTGTCCTCTTGACTTATGTAATAATCTAATTAACTATAGCTTTTCGTCCTCCGGGGATTATTATGTAAATTTTTCTGTTTATAGTTGTATTTCAGAATCAGAATCTGCAGTATAAGTAACGCAGGAAGGTAACTGCATGGGGCTTTAGATTTAATTTGCACCATTCGCTACAACGCAATCAATTATGGCGCCAATGTCCTGTTTTAGTTAAAGGAGAGTTTTCTGTCATATAAAAGTATCTCAGCCGTATGTAATTAATGCTGTAGTGAGACCAAAAGGTGCTTCCTGCAGAGTTTACTAAAGCCAGTTCAGCACTTCTGACATTTCTGAGCTGCTGCACTGTATACTGGGTGCCCTGTAATCATTTTCGCTAAATCAGTCTGTACAACACTACACACACACATTTTACATCTACACCTTCTAGTGTGTGTGTGTGCAATTAACAGAACAAATGCAGTAAGACTTGAATTGATCTACTCCAAATAATGTTTTAAGGATTAAAAACAAATGTTCTCATGTATAGTGTGTTGAATTAATCGGTTTAATCCCTAACACAGCAGTTGGTTCAGCTGAATAAGTGTGATTGTTCATCAATGTCAACTCGTCATTAGAAGGTGAATGTCTTCAAGTAGGACTTTGTTTAAAAGTCTGTGCTTTTCTTTCTTTTTTTTTTTCTTTTTTCTTTTTTTGTCTGTGGCCTTATATAACTATATATATATATATATATATATATATATATATATATATAAGCAGATTGCCCAGGTCCCAGTTGGCAGATGCATCTAACAGAATCACAGGAAGCTTGATTTCGGCCACGGTTTAAGGCTTCTTAAGTCAGCAGCTCGTCGCAGCAGGGTTCGAGAAGAGACAATATCAGCAAAGCCCGCTTGCATAATCAGAAATGTATCCCGTTTATTGAATCAGCACCATAACTAATTCAATTAAAGGATTTATTCCCTTTTTAACACATCTAAAAAATAAATAAATAAATAAATAATAATAAATGAAAGAATATTTGACAAATGAGGGACAACTAGATTGCAAGCCTGCAGGAAGTAATAAACACTGAAATTCATCTATCACTGTAGATTAGCCTGGAAGAGATATAAAATAACAAATTGATCACCAACCACGGCAGTGCAGTTGTCTCATTTCGTAGGGACATAAATTATCAGCCGGTGCTTCTGGATTTGGAAGGGGGAATGTTGTTATGCTAATATATCATTCAGTCTGCTTTGAGTCAGACGCAGCAGTGAATTGATGATCCGACTGCATTTATCACAGTTGGGAGGAGGGAGTGCTTTAATTAAAGCAGCAGTAACCCTGATTGTTTGACTTTTGGAATTCATGTTTTTGTAGCTGCCTCCTGACTAATGATGGTACTTGACCCCAGATATAGAAGTAGTGTAGTAGTAGTATTCATATTAATAATAATATTAATACTAATAATAATGGGCACAGAGTGTAAAAGGAAGAAAATTGAATACAAAAGAGGTTACGCACCACAGAAATAGGAATACAGCTTCTACAAATCTGTCTCTCACATCTCCTTACTGAGTAGCTGTGATCATGTGCTATCATAGGCTTTTTCGCCCTGCTGTGGCAGTCCACTGAAGTGCCAGGCTGATGTACTTACCCAGTTACCTACCACTTAGAAGGTGGGGCTCTCGGCTGGTTCATATAACTTTAATGCATTTTTTCTATGTCTTATACATCGGAGTGAGGCTGGCCAAATAGGCTGCAAAGCGATCTAGCTTTTCTGAAATTTCTAGATAAGGTATCTTTGAGGGATTTTGGCATATCTCATTGTTGCAGTTTTAACACTTCAAATGCTGGATCTCAATCAACCAGAATCAGGTAGGGTTCGCAAACCAGTGCTAAACCACACGGGACACTGAGGGATTGTATTTGCTCATAGACACTTTTAAAAAGATGTTTTATCCACACAGAGAGGAATTATGTAAAAAAAAGAAACACAAAAGAATCGTATGTGTCCTGTTCTTTTGGTGAGTTTGTTTGGTAAACTGAAAAACACCTGTTCTGTTTTCTGATAGTAAAGGGAATTAGAAGTGTTAGAGTGAATTTTACTGCCTTAAGCAGCTGAGTCATATTCATAAATTCATCTCACAATATATATTCTGACAATATATATATATATTTTATTTTATTGAAGAAACAAGCAACCATGCCATACTTCGGTATACAGCTCTCAGGAGACCTGGTTGTCCAGACAAAGATATGAATCTTTGTCTGCAGTATGAAAGCACTGTTTCTTAAACAAAGGGGCAAAACACAACAACAACAATATGTCAGATTGTCAGCAATTTTAAACTGTATTATCTTAGAAGAGCTGTAATAAAGCAATGTTCAAACTTAGTGTTATCCGTCTATGGGGTGAGTAAGTAGCAAGTTGTGAGCCTGGAAGACATAATTTCATTCCTAATAATTAGTCATTAATTTCTGATTAGTGCTTCCCCTGTGATCTTTCCATGCTAATGGTTTTCAGTCATTGTAGTTTAATGTGATACACACAAAGTCATGGTGTCACTGCTAGTAAATAATTTATATACACATATATCTCTGTATTTATAAATGGGGCAATGTTTCACTTTAGTGCAAGAATGAGATTTTAATTTAGAATACAATCTTAAGTGACTTCTTGGGTTGGTAGAATTTACTGACATGTCTGCTGATGTTTCTTCAGATCAAGCTTTGAAATAGTGTGACTTGACAGTAGTGAGTCGCAATTAAGCAAAGAAGAGACATTTAATTGCATTCTCTTTCTGGAGGGAAACTTATTATTCGGGATAGTCTGTCATCAGACATGGAGTCAAAGTATTTAAATGAAAAAGCTTTCTGTAATTGAAATATGAGACCTTCACCACCAAAAGGAAATACTAATGCAGCAACCCAAATACATTTCAAATAAACTTCCATATATAAGTGAATACTACAGTGCAAGATCTGTGCAGAAATCTGGTGATGAATCATGCTCTTATTGATAATTAATTACTATTACATCAGAAAACGATATGCAAAATGCAGTATTTTTACTTCAAAGGCATGAGAAGATCAGGAACAGGTGAGTCTGAATGAGCTCAGTCCATGACAAAGGCAGTAGAGATGTGATTTTGCAGGGTTCATTGTGACAAATAGGAGTTATGACTTTTACAAATTATAGAACAGTATTCACAATGCATGGATACTATTTTAAAAGCTTTCTTATGATTTTAAATATAAATGCAGATACTTACTGCTCAAAATATGCAAATTCTAAACGAAATGGAAATAGTTAATGGTTTTGCATTGAAAAGGATTTTATTAGGACCATTTGCATTTGACCCAAAGTCTGTCTGTCATGGTGGAATCGTATTATGAATCATATTATCTGTCACAGTCCCACACTTGTGCAGGGCAGACCATGGAATAACATATTAACTGTGGTCCATTGACAGATCGTAGTCACACAAGGTCAGCAGGTCTCTGGGGCTTCCATGTTTAGTGGAGGCTTGGTAGCGGACTTGTCAAGAACCCATACGATGAATTAGTTGACAACTCATGAATAAAAACACAACACAAGGCAAGGCACAAAGCTCTGATAAGAGCCCAGTAATCTCGGTGGATACCAAAAGTGTCTTTACATTTGCACTTGGTTATAGCAGCTGTTTTACAAGAACCCCCAAACAACTGATCAATAGATTAATCAATCCAATTAGCGAGCAAAGGGTTTTCTAATCAACTGCATAAGCTAGAACATGCGTATGCAAAATTGGCTGCGATGTATTGTTTGTTTTAGACTGATGCCACAGAAAGTATGCAATAGAAGTATGCAAAAAAATAAAGAAAGAAAATGTTGTATAGCACATATAAAAGGGATAGAGATGAAACAAAATACAAAGAATATGTAGAACTCCAAAGAGATGTTAAGAAAGGGATCAGGAAAGCAAAGAGGGAAATAGAAAGAAACATAGCTCTTGGAGCTAAAACTAATGCAAAGAGCCTTTTTCAATATTACAACAGCAAGAGGTCAATAAATGGCAAAGATATTCCAAATGACACTTAGAACAGGGGATGTGCCAACTGACTGGAAGACAGCAAATGTCATACCAATCCACAAGAAAGGGGACAAAACTGAACCAGGAAATTACAGACCAATCAGTCTCACCTGCATCACTTGTAAAATGTTGGAAAAAATGATTAGACAGAAAATAGAGGAGCATCTTAATGAAAACCATATTCTTGAAGATAGTCAACATGGGTTTAGATGAGGCAGGTCATGTCTTACTAATTTATTTGAATTTTGTGAACATGCATATGATATGATATGATATGATATACTTAGATTTTCAGAAAGCTTTTGATAAGGTTCCACACCAAAGACTGATCCTCAAATTGGAAGCTGTAGGCATTCAGGGTAATGTAAGTAGATGGATTATGAACTGGTTGATGTCTAGGAAACAGAGGGTGTCGATTAGAGGAGTTGCTTCTAACTGGAGTGAGGTTGTTAGTGGAGTTCCACAGGGATCAGTACTAGGGCCTTTGCTTTTTCTAATCTATATTAATGATCTGGACTCTGGGATAGTTAGCAAACTTGTCAAATTTGCAGATGATACTAAAATAGGTGGCTCAGCAGATACAATCTCGGCAGCACAGGCTATTCAAAGGGACTTAGATATCATTCAGTTGTGGGCCGACACCTGGCAGATGAAATTCAATGTGGACAAGTGCAAGGTAACAAAAATGTCCACTATAATTACACTATGGGAGGTACAGATCTAGATGAAGTAACGCATAAGAAAGACCTAGGAGTCTATGTGGACTCCTCACTTTCTCCTTCCAAACAATGTGGGGAAGCAATAAAAAAGGCAAACAGAATGTTAGGGTATATTGTCAAAAGTGTAGAATTTAAAACAAGGGCAGTAATGTCAAGACTATAATGCAGGTCTGAAGGGAAAGTCCTACTCGGAGAGACTGAGGGAACTGAACCTTTTCACCCTGGAACAGAGGAGACTACGTGGGGACTTGATTCAAGTCTTCAAAATCATGAAAGACATCGACCACATCAAACCAGAGGAGCTTTTCCAGATCAGCAGGGACACACGCACCCGGGGACACAAATGGAAATTGCGCTTCAAGGCATTCAAGACAGAAAACAGGAGACACTTCTTCACACAGAGAGTCGTCACAATCTGGAACAAACTCCCCAGCAATGTGGTTGAAGCTGAAAATTTGGGAACATTTAAAAATACACCGGATAGGATCCTTGGATCACTTAGTTATTAATGGACACCAAACGAGCACGATGGGTCAAATGGCCTCCACT
Organism: Amia ocellicauda; assembly: GCF_036373705.1. Taxonomy (NCBI): domain Eukaryota; kingdom Metazoa; phylum Chordata; class Actinopteri; order Amiiformes; family Amiidae; genus Amia; species Amia ocellicauda. The sequence continues at coordinate 33,827,139 of NC_089852.1, forward strand.
CGATTGTAAACTTTTTTATGTTCTTATGTTCTTTATTGGTGGATCTAGCTGATATGTTGCCAAGATATAAGTATGCGATTTGTTCTTATTTGTTTTAGAGCATAATTCCATTATTCAATGTAGTATTATAACATAACTATTACATTAATTATTCTAATATACATCGGTCTTGTATATCATTGTCTAATATAAATCACAATCCTTCAGAGGGTCAATATTTTTAATTACGTGTTATTGATTAAATACATATTTTATGCACACTACTACACATGCATATTAATAACTGTAATACAAGAAAGAGCTGAACCTTTTATGTCCAGTTTGAAAGGAATATCTAAGAAATAATCAGGGGAACACCCATGTAAAGGAAAATTCATTGATCAGATGAATTATTGAATTGCAGTGGCTGAGCACACACAAACACACATACACACACACGCACACACACACAGGGAGAGAGAGAGAGGTGCTTTGCCTGTGGCATGGGTAACAATGACAGACACTTGTGTCAGGTACAGAAGAAAAGCATTGATTTAAGTCACATTTTTTAAATCAATCAATTTGTGTGTACATGACAAGAAAAACTTATAAGTTAGACATGATATGATAAACGGCAGGGATTTCTTGAGGAGGATTGGGCTTTCGGTGCTGCAGATTTAAAGAGTTTTGTGTCAGAGCAGATCGAGACACAGTCATAGGATACCTTTACGAGAAATCGGGAAAGGTCAGAGATCGATGCCAAAAGGAAGTATTGCCTGAAACATGCTCTACTGGGAGTGAGGAAAGGGATAAAGTCCCTACATCAATAAATAAAAACATACTTACACTTCTGTCACACTTTTAATGCACCAAGCATCTCCGAAGACTTTGAAAAGGGAGACAGGACATGGCATAACTGTCGCTGTCCTGTGCAGAAGCCATCGGCGCTCGGCTGTAAGTCTTTATACAGCTATGAATTTCTGCTAAACTCAGAAAAATAACTTTCTCACACACACACACACACACACAAAAAGAACACACTGATTGATTTTTTTTCTTTTATCATAAACTCTCCTTGACTCTAGAACCTGTCAAAGAAATCTAAGCTCAGGATAATGACCTACCAATGCACCAACATTTTCTTCAGGCAATTATTCAGGCATTAGATGGGAGTGAGAGTGTGACAGGTGGCTGTTGCACAGAACCGAAGGATCTTAACACTGTCCTATCAAGGGAGCTGAGATACTCTGCGATGATGTTCTATAAATACCAATCTCTTCAACTCTGTGTGGAGTTTTTTCCTTCATAATTGCTCTGTCCTTTTTTTCTTCTTCAGAAGAGAGATATTCGTGAAATCTCATCAGAATCGGGGGTGCCAAATATACGCACACTGAGTCGTATTTGGAGAGAATTTAAGATTTAAACATTAACATCTGGCTTCACAGACCACGATTAGCACTAGTCTTGGCCTGCACTACATGACATTGGGTTGTAGTCATGCATTAATACATGTGTCACCCACTGATATCTGGAAGAAGGGTGTTGTGTTTTCATTTTTTATTTTAAGTTTTGCAGGGAGTTGACCTGATTGATGCTGATGACCTGCTGTGTGAGAATTGGAGAATCATCAAAAGATCCCTCTAATTTATTTTAAACCATTAATGAGGATTAAAAAGTGTTGGGTGTGAGGGCTGGAATCATATTATCCATCTGTAATTAAGGTCTTAAGTGGTCAACATGGACTTTGACTGAAATTGTGCAGATCACTGGATTTTGTCTGAACATGAGTGGAAGATTGAAAGATTATGTAGATCAGACGACTAATTAGTCGCACAGTTTCCTTCAGCATGGATTTTTTTCCATCTATTTTCTGTTTTCTTATTTGTCAGAGTATACAGAACCATTTATTTGGAATGGTAAAAAACACTCTGAGAAGTTTAGTATTTATGTATCACTCTGTCTTGATAAATAATGACACACATACTTGTAAAAGAAATATAGAAATGCATAATGGCCAACATGGAGACAGAAATCTGTACAATTGTGCTTTTCTTTAGTGGTAGACAATGTCTTAATGTATATTGAATTCTTTGCTGAAGCATTAGATTAATCCTGTGGGTGTTGTTCTAGGCCTTATTGATTTGACTTTTCCTTTCTTTTTTCCATTGAAAATGTAAAAATGTGAAAATAATGGAGTGCATAGCACTAAACCGTTACATTTTTAGGGGTGACAGGAAAATGACATTGTTTTACTGTTCATTTGACAAAATAAAAAAAACAGACCTATAATACCAATAAAACGTGAGTGGATTTTCATTGTCTTTTGTGTGAAACCATGAATTCCTACATTATACTAAGCTGTCTTAACTTTTCAAGAATTAAGTTGCATGATATACAATACTGCGGTTACCACAGTATTTTTGCATATGGATATAATGCCATGAAAATTGTATACCATACCATCCCATATATATATTTACAGTACTGATCATTAAAAGTTGATCGCCACAATCTAATAAAGCAAACAAACACAATACTAATATGGAGATAAATTAGCTTTTTGTTTATATACATTTTTTCTTCAAAAAATACTATTACATTGACCTTTAAGTACTCAGGGAACACATTAAAATGTTTCATAGTAACTCAAAAAGTAACCTTGAATATAGTTTTCTGCCCGTCTCTCCATCTGTGTCTGTCTGTCTGTCTGTCTGTCTGTCTGTTTCTGTGTCTATATCTATGGCAGCATGGTGTGTAATCGATAGGCCTATTACACTGGAAAATTGTACAATGTTATTAAGTTTTTTCTTTGCTCTTTGTTGCTGCTCTTCCTGGCGAGAGAGCTTTATGTATTACACCATCTTGTCTGACATTACTGGACACTGCTGCACGATCCTGTTGGGTTATAGGATTTGAAACCCGTTATTTGTAGACACTGATGGCCTAGAGGAAATGATTTTTTCCCCAGTTCTTTTCTAGTTGAGTGAGTGTTTAAGCCATGCTGTGTTTTGCTTTCATACCTCCAAATAAGCATCCCAAATATTTCCAAGGCCATTTCATCCTTGTAAAGTACAGAGAAAAAAAAAAAGTCTTGCAGCTTTTGATCAAATCTTAGTAAACATAAACCCAGAAATGAGCCCACTATATATTGTATTCTCTTCCCTAGTCTGGGCAGCTTTTATTCCACTCTTTACAATTATATTACTCTATCCTCTTTTAAACTCACTAATTTGAAGGAAAGTCAATTACAATTCAACCCCCAGCCTTGCTTGTAAGAGATGTAGAGCGAATGCCCTGTGTCCTTTGAAACAAGACCTGTCAAGCCATCAAGTCATTTCACTGTGCGAGTCTGGAGTGCAGTCAGCTGAGGTTTCATGTTGAATGGATGATTGACACAGCTCTTGCTGACAAGTCAGCGAGGCTGCAGGCCTAACAGGGATTGCATATGTGTGTAAAGTGCCATGGAGTCCCCAGCCACCAACATCCCACCAAACCCTAGCAGCTCTTAGCCAATTAGGTGTCTTCTCATAGGGCCCTTCAAGTCACATATAAATGGTAGTGTAGCCCAGATTCAAACCAATAATCTTCAGGTTGCAGGGCACATGCTGCCTTCTTAGTAAAGACTTAGTAAAGCTTGTCAGGGACCCGTTTCTATGGTTATCTATCAATATCTTTATCTTCTCTTTTTTTTCTAGCAGATGCATTAATGGATTGCTCCCTACTGCAATGCTAAATATTTTTTTTTTATTTGAATGTAATCCAGCAGTTATTTGCACATAGTTAGGAATAATTTCTGTAAAGTTATAAAGACTAAAAAGTAAAATAACTGCAGTCACAATGAAGGAAGCCTGTGATGTCTGGCTTTCACCAGATGTTCCTTGGGTGACCGTGGAAAGAAAACAAAGTGTGCTGTGTAGGAGTTATCACAGGGAACCTGACTGATTTGAAAAGCTTCTTGTAGTTTTCAATAAGTCCACCTGTTTTGGAGCTCACAAGAGGAATTATGGCAGGCAGAACAAGGATGAATGGACAGATTATACAGAACTTTAAAGGGATTGGTCTTTTGCTCAACAAACTCTATACATAAATATTTTCACGGATAATAATTGCCACAAACATCACCATATGACTACAGTCCTTGCAAAAATAAATACTCACATAATAATTTATAGTGCCACTGAATATCATTGGTTTAGATTTAACATGGTAAAAGTTAACATCGCCATGAGCTTCGTCAAGCCCCTCTGTATGAGATGGTTAATGAACGCATTCCACCACACACAAGACAACACAGACTGTATTAGTGGGGGTTTCATTCAGGCTGCAATCCTGTATGATCTGTGGCCAAAGGAAAACAATCTTGAGTCATCACATTTTTAAAGTTTTCAAGTTTGTTTTTTTAAAAGTTTTAAATATATATATATATATATATATATATATATATATATATATATATATATATATATATATATATATATATATATAGTGAGGGAAAAAAGTATTTGATCCCCTGTAGATTTTGTACGTTTGCGCACTGACAAAGAAATGATCAGTCTATAATTTTAATGGTAGGTGTATTTTAACAGTGAGAGACAGAATAACAACAAAAAAATCCAGAAAAACGCATTTCAAAAAAGTTATAAATTGATTTGCATGTTAATGAGGGAAATAAGTATTTGATCCCCTATCAATCAGCAAGATTTCTGGCTCCCACGTGTCTTTTAATCTCAGCTCGTTACCTGTATAAAAGACACCTGTCCACAGAAGCAAGCAATCAATCAGATTCCAAACTCTCCACCATGGCCAAGACCTGTCCAAGGATGTCAGGGACAAGATTGTAGACCTACACAAGGCTGGAATGGGCTACAAGACCATCGCAAAGCAGCTTGGTGAGAAGGTGACAACAGTTGGTGCGATTATTCGCAAATGGAAGAAACGCGAAATAACTGTCAGTCTCCCTTGGTCTGGGGCTCCATGCAAGATCTCACCTCGTGGAGTTTCAATTATCATGAGAACGGTGAGGAATCAGCCCAGAACTACATGGGAGGATCTTGTTAATGATCTCAAGGCAGCTGGGACCATAGTCACCAAGAAAACAATTGGTAACACACTACGCCGTGAAGGACTGAAATCCTGCAGCGCCCGCAAGGTCCCCCTGCTCAAGAAAGCACATGTACAGGCCCGTCTGAAGTTTGCCAACATCTGAATGATTCAGAGGAGAACTAGGTGAAAGTGTTGTGGTCTGATGAGACCAAAATCGATATCTTTGGCATCAACTCAACTCGCCGTGTTTGGAGGAGGAGTAATGACCCCAAGAACACCATCCCCACCGTCAAACATGGAGGTGGAAACATTATGCTTTGGGGGTGTTTTTCTGCTAAGGGGACAGGACAACTGCACCGCATCAAAGGGACGATGGACAGGGCCATGTACCGTCAAATGTTGGGTGAGAACCTCCTTCCCTCAGCCAGGGCATTGAAAATGGGTCGTGGATGGGTATTCCAGCATGACAATGACCCAAAACACACAGCCAAGGCAACAAAGGAGTGGCTCAAGAAGAAGCACATTAAGGTCCTGGATTGGCCTAGCCAGTCTCCAGACCTTAATCCCATAGAAAATCTGTGGAGGGAGCTGAAGGTTCGAGTTGCCAAACGTCAGCCTCAAAACCTTAATGACTTGGAGAGGATCTGCAAAGAGGAGTGGGACAAAATCCCTCCTGAGATGTGTGCAAACCTGGTGGCCAACTACAAGAAACGTCTGACCTCTGTGATTGCCAACAAGGGTTTTGCCACCAAGTACTAAGTCGAAGGGGTCAAATACTTATTTCCCTCATTAACATGCAAATCAATTTATAACTTTTTTGAAATGCGTTTTTCTGGATTTTTTTGTTGTTATTCTGTCTCTCACTGTTAAAATACACCTACCATTAAAATTATAGACTGATCATTTCTTTGTCAGTGGGCAAACGTACAAAATCAGCAGGGGATCAAATACTTTTTTCCCCCACTGTATATATATATTAATAGATTTGGTGTCCTACTTATTTTGTATAAATGTGTGCTTAATCATTTGTATTTTGCTGTGCCAATTATTCGTTTTTTTATTTTATTTTCCGTAGCACCATCTGCAAATTTTCCATGCGAAAACGTTAAAAATAGGAAGATTTGCTAAAATATTTACTAGGTCATGAAAGTCACTCTTCTATGAATCTTCTCTGACTGTGTATTCTGTCTGTCCCCGCCCCCCCACAGTGTCACAATATCTTATAACTTTAATTTCCCAGTCATCTCCCATCATAGCAACCTATGGTGAGTAGCAGCAGAAGCATTTTCCTGATCATAATTTTATGTCTTAGTAGGAATTTTTGACTGTATTACATTTATTTTTATTTTTTATTTAGTCTTATTTTGTTGTATTTTTGGAAACTGTAGTTATTAGATCTCCATTCAGATGTGATGGACTGCACTCATTTGAGTTGGTTAGCAATGTGTAAAAGTCTGTAGAGATCTGTAAGTTTCCAAGTGTGAAACACCCATTTCTCTCTAAGGAAGATGATGAGAATATTTATTGAGTTCAAAGAATTGTGTCGAGAGTTGTGCGCTATAGCTCTGAATTTAAAGAGAAGATATGATAAACGGAGAGCGTCTTATGAAATGGAGGCAATTTACATGAAATTGTTAAAGCACAACCTTATCTGTTATTTTATGGTTGAAGAAACAAATCGAGAAAGTATTTCTGAAAGAGGGGGTAGAAGAATCAACAACTTAGAACTATATTTTAATGCTTGGGCTCTTAATATCATATTACCACCACCTGTCAATATTTCAATATTGATACAAATTTCAAATTCAAGTTTAAGTTTTATGATATTATTTAGTTAGTAATACTAATAGTTAATTAATCTTTGCCATTTCTTGACTGAAGCTGATCTGGAAAAGTTTATAGTTAAATTAAATTGTTTCCTTATATAAAATTAAATAAAGCTGGTGCTGTTTAAAATGAGATTTTAAAAATATTTAATTTAAATATGATTAAATCCCATTTTTAATAGTGTGCACTTTAAGAAACAGTGAAGCTTGAAAATGATGGCAAACAGAAAATAATGCTCAAATAAATATATCAACAAACATAGACATTAAGAAAAAAGGCAGGTAGAGGTGTTCAGTATTTATTAAAAAATCTAATCTTCTAGGTTATACTGTGCTTTATGGAGTTTTACTCTGCCTTCACATTTTTTTTTCTTTCTTGCGTTTGACACAGTAAATTGTTACAAAAGCCCCTGTGCTTTTGAGATGAATACAGGATGTCTTGGATATTGACCTACAGTGAGTTGCTGGGCTGTTGGTCTCAGATGGATGACATCTGACAAAAAATACATTGCTTTGTCTATTGGCAGAACTGACAGACATAAAATTCAGGGTAACTTCCAATACATTGTTTGTCAAAGTCATTAGTTCACAACAAGAAGTCTCAGCTTCACATTCAATGATTTGTCATTTGAAATGTAACCTCAGTCTTACTCAATCACCCTGCGTTATCTGTCCAGTATTGACAGGTGTTACGAACTCAGGACATGGAGTAATGAAATATTTTCTTTTTATACTCCGGCCATTGGCTATATACAGTATATAGTTGTATCCCAGTCTATCATAACTCCAGAAGGGAACTGAAAGCTTTTAAAGTAACTTATGAGAAGCATGCTGGTAGCTAATCTCTTCTCACACTTTGATTCCACCTAAGCCAGCTGGAACTTAAATTATGTTTTGTATTCATTTATTGATTAATGTATGTATGTATTTGCATGACACCTCTTACCCCTGACTGCGCACAATGTAGAATACAACATAATACCTGCACATTACTCCATGCAGTCAGAATCCATTTGCAGACGCAGAACTGTCTGCAAATGAGTTGAAGCATTAGGGTAAAATGTACTTAGGCATCGCACAGTAGAACCAAAAATAAAACATACGGTGCTTATGATATGATTGCCTGTAGTTGGCAGTGTCAAATAGTGCAGAATGATAGGTGATGAGTTAGTAGGTTCCAGACCGAGTGGTTTGAATAGGTCAGAGATGGTGTGGTTGTGATTTGCAGAGGTACCTGGTTCCAGTTCCAGGAATCAAAGGGAGGAGCATGAATGAAAAAGAAAAGTAGGAGGGGAGGGGGAAGGGGTTCAGCCAAGCAGCCAGCTGAGGATGAGTGGAGAATACAAGAGGGAAACCGGGAGAAACAAGGGATTTGAGGTAATCCAATGCTATGTGCAAATCTCCCTGTGGTTGAGGATAGATCAGGCTGAGCCGCACAGTAAGCGTGGGTTCATTTAGTGGTAACCCAGTTTAAAAAAAAAAGAATGAGAAATAAATCTTGCCGATCACCACTTTTATTAAGTTTCTCATTGATTTCCCTAATCGTTTCGAGAGCATGCCACTCATGTTTTCCATGTATTCTAAGGTTAATCTATTTGATTATAGGCGTGTCTATATAGAAATGCATTTTTTTAATGCAATATGGTAGACTATTAAATAAAGACTAGGCACACATTTATAGTGTCCATAGCATCCTCCCAGTACATATGTTAATACATGCAATTAAAGCAATTTCGAAAGTAGCTTTTTATTCCTTTTTTTTTGTTGCTTTCTTTCATTCTTTACTTTGAATGGTATCTGTATCTCTAGCTTGAACATGCAGGATTTGGACAGCATATTCTCTGACACTCATCTGATTCCATTTATTCCCTTTCTTTCTGCTTTTACAGATAGGTTACAAAGCCTTCGCAGTGAAGCAAAAAACTGGCAAAGAGAAAGGTTACGTGAAGTCAGTGCTAAAGTCCCTGACATTTGAATAGCTGTCAGTTCTTCCTGTCATTCTGACTATATCCCTATTTCAGATGACAAGGCTAGATATTCCCTTTGGGATATCTAACCCACACTGTAGATTTGCCCACCCAAGTTATTCTGACAGTAATAACGAAAAGGAAGTTCTGTGCCTGATGTTTCCAGCTCCGTCCTCTCTCCCCAGCGTGCCTGTTTGAGAACGCCTTCATGGCAAGTCGAAATAGAACTGTCTGAGGATAAAATGAGAACAAATGCACCAGTCACGGGGCTCGTGTGTCTCACTTTCCAGCTGCCAAGGCCCCTGAGGGAAATCCGGAACACAGTCCCTTCTCTTGCATCGTGTTCCTCTGTGCTTTCAACGCCCCGCAATCGGGCCCAGTGACAATATCAGATCTGTTTAATGAAATACAAAAAATAAAAGTGTAGTGCTTAAGTGTTAATGAAGGAAAACCTCTCCGTCCTCACTGTCACTGTCGGTTATTTGTGTTTATATGGAGAAAGCATTGAGCGTTGGCATATAAAAAGGCCAATCTGTACATGCAGACACAGGTATGCTTTTGGCATGGCAAGGCTGATAGCATGCCATCAATCACAAAGCCTGCTATCATTCTGCTGCACATGCTTCTCTCAACTCTTCCCCTCAAAACCAGGGTGGGCCTCTCACATGATGCTGTTGCATGTCAGAATGGATATGCATCACTGTTTGCTGACCCTAGCGACAGGCATAGTGCGGCATCTATTCCTATGCTGTGGCATTCTTTCTTCCCTAATCATCTTTGCTGAACTGGCATCCCTGCAAACTCTTTAGATGAATGTCTTGCTGCATGAAAGTATCTGTTAATCCATCCCATTCATGAATAAGATGATTTTATTGACCTAGGCATTTTGGCAGTGCTGTGTTGCTACAAGGAAAGGTGGAGTTGCTTTCCCACTTTTCTAAAATGCTTCTTTTTTATTGCACAGTGTGAATTACACATTCTTATGCTCATTGCATTGCACCTGCTGTGTTTTGACAAGCCCACACAGGGCTCGCACTGTATACAACAGACTGTCATGCTGGAGTAGAAGCTATATTCTTTATTCTCTTATAGACTTCGTGATTAAGGCTACAGGGCGTAGCATGTCAGATCTGTGCTTCCTTTCAAATATGAAGGAATGCACAGGGTTTTGATGGGAGATTTTTTTGAAATGCAGATTTCTGTTTCCAACCCCTCATGCATTCAGAGTACAATCCCTTGTGGTGGATAAGATGTCTGGCGGCCCTTTTCTCTCAGCACCTCAGCAGCTTAAATCCCCCGAAGAAACAGCCTCTGTTGAGAAGTACAGATAGGGATCATAAACTATTAAGAGTTAGGTAATGTTGCCCCTTTTGCCTTCCCATTATCAGGATTTTAACAGGATCGCAAATGCCAGACCCTACTGCCAGTCTAAATTCAGGTTCCAGGAAGTAAGCAGACCCTGGATAAGGTCCTCTTTCCCCTTTTTATTTGGCTCCAGATTGACAAAATAATTACCTGCTCTGCTGGCATTAACTGGACCACTATCCTGTAGATCAGAGAAGTTAAGAAGAGACACATTGATCAGCTTTTCTCATGTGGAAGCAGGATCATGTTGACCGCTCTCTGTTGTTCTCGGCAGAATAGTACATGTTTTAACAGGAAACAATGTGATTCCACAGCGTTTTTCTTCAGTGCAGAGAGAGAATGAGGTTGTCCTTTCTCTTCTCATTCGCTCGGACTCTGAGTACCGTGATTGTCAGTGTGAATTCCCGTATAAGAAGCAATTTCAGGAACAGCTTTTTGCTGCTCCTTTCCATAGGGGACTGCTTTTCCGTTTCAGTTAGACTTCACTGGATGAAGTGCACAATCCCAGAAACCCCTTCTGAGACATTTTATTTAATAAGTCTGGAGAAAGTGTCTTAGTATTGTAATAGTCATGTTTTAATAGAAGCTTCCAATACTCTCTCTTCCATTCTCTCTCTCTCTCTCTCTCTCTCTCTCTCTCTCTCTCTCTATATATATATATATATATATATATATATATATATATATATATATTACAAAGTGGAGTTGATTGATGTTGAATTGAACAACTTATTTGATTTTGTGATATTAACAATAATTTAATTTTTGCAGAACCATAGAATCTGTGTTGAGAATGCAAAAATCCGATACTTTAAGAATGTAAGCATCTGCAGTATTCTGACAGGGAATGGCACTTCTGGAAATCTCTGGAGTTCCAACTCATTCAGGCCTTCCTAATGAGATCGATTCAAGCCCCTGTGCTGCCAGGTGGCCCACTGTAACACTATTGCACTGGAAAGTTAGACCTGGCCTCAGAGGTCTCCGGATTTATTAGTTTTATCGAGCCTTGGCAGTTAAAATACAGTTCATGTTTAGCCTTGGGTTGTTTCTTTATTGCTGGACTTTCTCCAGGTAGTAAAGCATGGTTGAAGGAAGGGCCTGTAGAAGCTCCTTCTACACCTCCCGGGTGCAAAGTTTCATCCCAGTAGACGTGACTCTGATAGTTTCCTGCTGGGCAACGATTCTAATCTTGTGCACTGTGCCCAGAGGAAGAAAAGCAATTAGTGCACATAGTATTCCTCAGCACACTTCAGCAGAACCTACATGGTGACACAGCACCTGAGAAGAAAAGGTACAAACAGAATGTGGTGTTTTTGTGGAGAGGTTTTCCAGTGATTGTATTCCTTAGTATATATTTGCAACCATGCCAGATTTAGGATAACCATCATTTTGCGTTTGTTCTCGAATCTCCCGGATTCAGGGTTTAATCTCCAGACCACGGCTTGTAACAACTCAGAGGTAGAGTCATTAGGAGCAGGTGTAAATGACCATCACATCTCGATTTATACTTATCTTTCGATACATTTACCAGTAATTTCACACATAGGTGTTTGAAATGTGACATGAACTTTCACTTCCTCTCTAACTCATTTTTTGGTTAAATCCAATGCTGATTTATAGTAAGTAGCATTGTTAATTCAGTGCTTCTTACTCTGCAGACAGTGCTGTAACTGTATCCTTTCCACGGCAGAGACTTGTACACATCACTGGGGAAGTTCCACAAGAAAAGTGTTAATCACTTCCCTATTCTCTTTAATTAATTCTGTTGAGACCTCACAACACCACAACCTATCAGGGAGGATTATGGTATAGAAACCACTGTAATACAAGTTGAATATTTTGATGCACTGCACAGCATGTAGTTAATCGTGTGTGTGTGTGTGTATTTATTTTATATGTTAAATATGTATTTATGTGTTTGTTCATGCATTGTCCTACTTTACAAATCACTCTGTTCACCCTTTTGGAAATTACATATTGTTTGAGCTCAGAGAAGCTGGAATTTCACCTCCAGTTAGAACAGTTTTCACCGAATGATGGCCGTTTTCTGACAGAAACAGAATCTGTGCAAATATGATTAAAGGAGTAATTCTCTTACCTCCTCTCAGCATAGAACTCCATACCAGCCTTGCTCAGGACTGCAGGGCTTTGTACGTTCTGTTATTGTGGTATTAGTTTTCCCTGCAAGTGAGGTAAAGACTGTTTATCTTTTTACAAGACTAGTATTCTGTGACATGGCGAACAGATTTTAGTAGATGTGAGACATCAGTCATTGTATCCTAAATTGAGATACTATGTGGACTAAACAGGGACTCGTTCCTAATCACTGCGGGTCATAATGGTCATAAGGCGCAACCTAACAATATAAAAGAGGAACTTGCTTTGGAAGTGAATGCTAAGTACCAACCGATATTTAAATTGTTTCCTTTCTCTTGACGAAATATAAAGTGTTCCAGAAATGTTCAGTTGTAAATGTTACTTATTAGTGGCATATCCAATATACAATATTGCCTGGAATCAACCCACTCATTTTTTCATTACAATGTTAATATGAAAGTTTGTGCAGCTGTATTATCAAGTGCTTAGGAAAGTATTGCCTTTTATCTTAAAAATAAGATAATGCCTTGCTTGCTTCTGTATGCTTCATATAATGATTATGGCCACAGTACCGTGACAGAAAATTATGGATTTTTCTTAACAGAGGCGGAGAAATGCTAATGACTGTTTTTGGGATTGGCCCGTAATTGAAAATAAATTGAAAGTGATACCCTATCTTTCTTAAATATGTGTGATGAAACAAATGCCATTACCTCCACCACCATGAACTATAAAAGGTTTCAACAGTCTTCCCTTTGGTGACATCAGAGTGTGTACGTTAAAGTTTATGTGTTGCTAATAATAAATCACATTTAATATCGACTGTCTGCTGTTTAGAGCAACAACCTGATGGCCACACACTTAGCAGAGCAAATTAAAACTAGCAATGTTCAGATTGAATACTTAACCTGGTGGTTAATTAGCTGGGATAGAGAAGGATAAGGTACAGTTAGGTCCATAAATATTTGGACAGTGACACAATTGTCATCATTCTGGCTCTGTACGCCACCACAATGGATTTGAAAGGAAACTGTTTAAGTGTAGACTTTCATCTTTAATTTGAGGGTAGTTACATCCAAACTGGGTGAGCAGTGTAGGAATTACACCCATTTTTAAATGTGGTACCCCCAGATTTTAGGGGCTCAGAAGTAATTGGACAAACTAACATAATCATGAATTACATTGTGAGTTTCAAAACATTGTTGCAAATCCTTTGCAGTCAATGACTGCCTGAAGTCTGGAGCCCATAGACATCACCAGATGCTAGTTACTAGTCTGTTAACAGTTAATTGACAGTTTATATACTATGTTTTACTTGTATTAATAGACATTAGTTACTAGCATGTTAACAGTTTGTTAACAGTTAATAGACCATTTTGTTATTTGATGTATTATAACATATCTTAGTTGCTAAATCAATAAATGAACCTACTTTCATATAAATGTATATAGCAAGCAAATGTGGTAGGACATAGAAGTAAGACCATGAAAAATCAGCATTAACTATTAACAAACTAGTACATAAACATATTAATGAACACCAGTCACTAACCTGTTAACAGTTAATATGATATTTATTTGTTAATAACCTTTTTCATAAATAGTTAAGAATTAGTGAGTGAGTAGTGAGTATAAAGTATGCAATGGTTACAGTTTTAAATGGCCAACCATTTTGCTTGCGAACATAATGTAATGATGAGAAAAGAGCAGCTTCACTGTGAAATTTAGAGGTTTAGAATGGGGAAAATAATGACTCTGAAGTGTGTGGTGTGTCTCATTAGAAGTTAACCAGTAATGACTTGCGCTGCAGTCATTGATGTAATGACCTTGCTTTGAGAGCTTAGTATGCTCACTACAGTTGTGTCTGTGCATTACATTTACTTAATTATTACATTTTAATTATGTTTTTTGAGCCAGTCCATGCCGTATTATTCGTTAACAGGGAGAGAGAGAGAAAAATAACAGCATCACTACTTGAACCTCAGTCAACTTTGTACCAGAGCATAGTAAAGAAAAGTTAGAGCTCAGATAGTGTAATCAATTTCATGGTTCTGTTAGAATTAGCGCTATGCAAGGGCAGGCCAATTGAGATAAAAATCACTTTGAGTGAAACAATCAGGTGGCCTACTGAACTGAATCTTCCTGCTGTCTATGTGAGATTAAATTTGATTTGACACAATTTTGGTTCTTTGCTAATGTTTCAGCTGTTAAATTCTTTCCATCGCCTTTTCGTCTAACTTTAGGATAGTTTTCTTCTGCTGCCAAATTTATCAATATACCACGAAATTGTACTGCGTATATATACAGTTAAAATATGATTTCCTCTCAGTAATCTACAAAGAGGGCCAGTTTTGAAAGCACTCTGAAGCTGATGGCAGTCTGAAGAATGACTAAAGGCAATAAAAATTGTAAAATTTGGGTGCAGCGCATATAAATAACTGATAATACTTTCATTCCACTCCACGACACTAAACAGGGATGTGAAAGGCAAAAACCTTTGCAATGAACCCAACATAATGCTCCATTTGGTCTCCAGTCTTTTTGGATTTGGTAGTATGAATACAAATCAGTTGTTAATTAATAGGCTAAATGAGGTATAAAGTATGAAAAGAATAGAAGAGACCTCCCCCACCTCTTGTGCCAGAGACATTAAAAAGCCTGTAGGGTTCAGCATGTTCAGGCTATTAAAAACCTACATCTTCCCCACACTTTTCCTTCCTTGGTTGACTGTTGCAATACATCCGCAGTATAATTACCCCCAGATTAAAAGTTTATCTCACTGCATTCATTTTTGTGGAACTATTGGTGTGAATGATTTGATTAATAGCCTAAAACATCTTACATTTTCAGTAAGCCTGCTAGATATTGCTTTTTCGAGAATTCAGGAAAAAAAGTTCCAGCTATGTAATAAGAAGTTTTACATGTTATTATATTTGAATTATTGTTATAGTTGTTATTGCTGTTACTTTTCAGCAGACCTGTAATATAATTTTAATAATGATGTTTGTTGCTGTAATTATTTACATAATCTATTAATGTATAGTCCCATTTCTTACTATATACACTATACACTATATTTCTTACAATGCAGTGCCTGTATTCCAGGAAATAGGGTATATTATTTCATCGTTTTGCAGTACTTTTAAAGGATCATGTTTGTGTTTTAGTGCTGGTGGCTTCAGAGCCAGTTCAAAGACTTTCTATGACTCGGGCGTATTGAACTATCAGTTCTTACCAATTGACATCAGAGAGTTTGAGACCAAGGAGGGGGGTGGTTTCTGAGTCCCTCTGGGCTGCAAAAAGCAGACTGCTTAGACAGGTGTTCACGCCCTCTCAGCAGTGAACCCAGCTGGGCAGGTGCTCTCAGGGAATCCAATAAAGCCTGATTGAGCTAAGCCCTGCGCTGCTTGTTTAAGTTGTGTGGATCATAAACGTCCAGCTGCTGGATTTACAGCTTGTCCAGGGTTGTGACTCATTCTCTGCTGTCCTCACACCCGTGTGGCTTTGGCAGTGTGATGACATTCAATTAGTTTGGAAAGGGGTCAGACAGCAAGGGTGGGATCTCTGGTTTCAGAGCACACAGCTACAGATCGTAAAGTTAAGCCTTTTCGAATGTTGGTTAGTGCGCATCGTATCCAGAGTTGTTTTGTTTCTGTACAATAAGGTAAGGAATGAAAATGGTCTGCATTATGATACCTAAGACCTTTTGGTGTGGTGACGAGTGTACACCACAACTGGTGTATAGGCACAACTGGTTTCCATTCCTCCTCATATTTTTATTGAACTTAATTGAAGTCATTTTTAGGATATCAAGACAAATCACCTATGTATTCCAGGTTTTAATCAGTTTGCCAATTAAAAGGTACCTATAAAAGCTTTAAGAACTCAGCCCTCAATGACTAAACTTGTCCACCACTAGTTTGCATTAATGGACGTCTATGCAAAAAGGTATATGATAGTATAGATAGTATAGGATGTTTTATGATAGATGAAAAAGAGAATTAACACATTCTCTATAATCAGTTTGTGGATACAAATCAGATACAGTTTCTCTATATGGGTGCTTCTTGCCAAACATCAAAGGATTGTTCCTCAGGTTCTCTGTAAAGATGGTGTGAGGTTGTGCCAAAAAGTCCTAAGAGTTTTCATTTTGTTTCCTACCCTGCTATTTGTTCCCATGTTCTACGGTGTCTGCCCTGGGTCCTCTGAGCTTTCCTAGCGTGTCCTACTCTGAAGACCCTCATAAGGCATTAAGTGGAGTGTATTAAATGAGTGAAAACAAATAGTGTTG
>NC_089852.1:34456206-34483706 GCF_036373705.1 Amia ocellicauda
GCTGACAATTTTGAAACAGCTGCAGATCAACAGCAACTGGCTTTTTAAAGAGTGCTTATGTTCTGGCCGACCTGTGAGTCTCAAACAGCAATGCCCCTTTTGAAAATGACAGAATATTGTAACAGGGCAACATTGCAGGCACTTATACCTGTGGATTCCCTCTTTCCCAGGCAGGCTATTATTTTATATATATATATATATATATATATATATATATATATATATATATATATATATATATATATACACGCAAACACCTCTACATGTCTTTGTCTGGTATCAATAAGAAATAAGATATCTCCGATGTGCATGGATATCATTCAAAATGGATTTGTGCAGAATCTGAAATAAAATGAAGTTAAAGATTAAAAATTCTTTAAATTATCTTTAAATGAGAAACAGATGTATATGAATACACATACATGTTACACTTTACACAAACAGTGTTGGACATCACAAGCCATAAACCTTTTTAATATTACTTCTTGAACTTTTTATTTTTTATTTTATCTTTTCGGGTTTGAAGGCAGAGACAAAGGGCTAGACCAAATCAAAACTTTGACCTACCTGTGAATCGAAAAGTACAAATCTGCACCCTATCCAAGTTTAATGTATTGTTAGAAGCCACTTCATACTACTTATAAATCAAAACATGATAGGGTAGCATTTGAGATAATTTGAGGTTAAAGGTTGGGTTGAGAGTTTGATTTGGTCTAGTCCAAAGTCCAGTTATGTGTGGTTTCTGTGATCAGTACTGCAAATATACAAACCCAAGTCAAATTGAGATATAACAAGGCTGTCCGAGGGGCACATGGCACCATGGCCTGTCGTGGAGAGGGCCTGATAGCTATCTGTAGTGGAATTGGACCTGAGTTTCAATACTTATGCATGTAATACAGAGAGGCTTTTCACAATTTTGTCTGCTGAGAGACGTCCGAAGGTTACATTGCAATTTATGGAGAACACGGGACTTGAAGTGTCAGTAATTGTAATTCAAGCTCTGTTCTGTTTTTTAAACACCTTCCAGTCACACACACACATATTTATGTATGTATGTATGTGTGTGTGTGTATATATATATATATATATATATATATATATATATATATATATATATATATATATATATATATATATTCCATCACTCAAAAAAAATAGAAATAACAAAAATGTGCTTCACAAGTGTGGTGCTGCCCTCTGCTGTGAAGAGAATGCAAGTCTGAAGTCTTTCTGTGAAAACTGTACATCCTAATGTTTCTGGAAAACTTAAAGTGTTCTTTGCATTTGATTAACTGTATAGTAATTCCTTCAAATAACAAATTCACAACAATAACAATTAAAATATTATCATGACTACATTAAGGATGAAAACACCCTGAAATATTTGAACTCTTCAATGTTCTTTGTAAATTAATAATTTTATAGTTGTATGTATTATGGTTATTCATTGAAGTTGCATGTAATAAATATAGTTTTTAACTAAATACAACTCTCACTACATAGATTAAAGAAAGAAAAGAACATATGTGTAGGATTCCTACAACAAGTAACAAGGTTCCATGATATCACAGAATAAAACTCAAATCCAACATTATGCAAGTCTCCAAAAATACATTTTTAAACCCTAAATCTAAAGATCTTTGGCCATCCGTGTTCCTTTTGGTTCCAACATTCATGTGTCTCTGCTAATCTGTGCACTGCTGACCTTTCTTGTAGAGTGTGGCTCCCTTGCTGATTTCTGCTATTTTTTCTCCCTCTCTCTAATCCTTCTTCAAACACTTTGGAATAGGTTTTTAATCTTTTTTGTAGAAGTGACATTCCTGACTTGCAATTCATCCGGTGAGTCAGAGATTTACATACAATAAAGTGTAAGTGGCCTCAGAGGCAACAGTAAAGGGGTGAAGGATATCTTCAAGCAAACAACATGTATCTGGGCTCTGTTCTTTACATTCTCATCACATACCACACATGTTATTTTTGATAACACAACTTTGTTATGAAAATAGACTGAGATACTGAGATAATCTGAGGTAGAAAAACATTTCTGTCAGGCACAGAACCAGAAGGAATCAATTCATTCAAAGTGGGAAAGACATGACTGCAGAAATATTGTGTTACAGGTGAGCTATGCAGATCATATATTTTTTTAATCCGCTTCTTAAAGGCATTATGACATCACATGACACTGTCAGAATGATTTTTGGACAGGCATGTCACACCCATTATATACCCTTAATTCCCTTTGACATTTAATAATGTTGGCATTCAGGAGGGGCAGAGAGTGTGTGTGTGGGGGGGTTACTCAATACAAGATATCGCCAGTAAAAGTCAATCACAAACACACACTTCTTTGTTTGTTCAGTGCTGACATCTACAGTAAAGTAGAGGTAGTACTGTCAGTTTCCATTATGGAAAACCCAACATGGTGTGCCAATAGTGCTTAACTCAGTGCCTGGAGGGGCTCAGCCCTGTGGGTTTTATGGCTATCTGTAAATCGTTAACAGCTTAAGACCTGGGGAAATGGTCCAATTAAGTAAACAATAATTATTTCAGATATTCAGGGTGAAATAAAATCCAGAAGGCCGTCTGGCTCCCAGGGACTGAGTGTGCGTTTCTTTGGTTTGTCCACTTCCCAAAATGTGACTTTTTAGATTGAGATGGGCACTGATGGGCTTTAAGGAAAGGAAGCGAGCCCTTTGTTTAAATCTGAATAGGCCACATATATATGTATAGTGGTCACTCCAAGCACGCTTAGCCTATTCTCAATCAAATGTTTGATTATTTTATTTTATTTTATTTGATATATATAGCTTTCCAATGTTGCATCCTGTATATCTCTTTAGATATCAACTTAAAACTTAATAAAAAGAAAGAATAAACCTAACACAGTTGAATATGCACTCTATAATGTACACTCTATAATGCATGTAAGGAAAACAAGTTATAGAGAAGAACACCAACAGATAGTATGTGGCTTTCTCTTTTTCTTTACAAGATTGATTTATTTTAGGTGTCTACATGTTGTCCATTGAAGCTAAGGATGTATTCGCATTGCTTTATTTAAATACTAAAAATGGAGATGGAATGTAAAGAGCAGATAAGCCTTGCTCTTTGAAGGCTCTGTCACTGTTTCATTAAACAGTCCTCTTTACACGAGATGAAACGTTTTGTTTGTTTCAGCTTTTTAAGTCCTAATTAAGAACAGAGCTGTTTTCAATTTAAAGTTAAATATATGTCAAGTGATAATTCAAAAGCTGACTGAATTAATATCATGCTAATGTTGGTCCCACTGGACAGGCCGTGATGGGAAGATCTACCTCTATTGTAATGCTAAAAGCTTTTTATTTAAATTTAAACACATTTTTAGTGTGTTTTAAACCACTCGACGGGAGGCAGCTCCTGTGGCACTTCTTTACTCGCTATTTCGAATAACATTAGCTCGTAAAGAACAAGCCCCTAATTTGAAATTGTCACCCAGGGTGACCCAGCGCAATTGGCAGCGCGACGTATGAAAATGAGTCTCATGAAGACGAAATGAATCACGAGAGGGAAAGTGTCGCTCTGATTGAAAGAGCACAGAGAAGGACAGGGAGCTCTCCCCCTGCCAGCACACTGGGATGGGCAGCGTGACCGCAAAGCCAAAAGACAACACAATTCACCAATTATACAGTCAGAAATCACTGGCATTAATAAAGGCATGTGTGATCCAACCAGGCTTACAGAGGCCTTTTAAATTACTTAAATGAGCTGATTATTTCTTCAGCTGGTCCGTGAAGCAGCCATTTCTCTATTAACCACGTAGGCCTGGGCTGATTGCTTCTGTGAAAGAATCTGCATATGACACATCGGAATGGACAGGGAGACCGTTTCCCAAGATCCTCTCTGTTTCGTGCCTCTCTGATCACTGTAATGTGCATCTCTGAGGGCTCTGGAAGCACACACAATTTCTCAGGTGCTTTTGATGTAACTCTTTCGTTGACAGGCTTGTGGGTCAGGTGTTTGCCGATCAGAGACGGTGCCATGGTTCAGTGGACTGGGCTGCACCTGGTGACATCTCTCTGCTGCATCATTAGAGCACAATACACTGAGCTCTCCATATGGCCCACAATCTACCAAAGCACAGCAGCCCCTCCAGTGAACTAGTATTCAATTCTTCTACAAAATAGCCTAAAGAAACGATGCAACAAATGCTAATGGAAGGATTAATGTAATCAGCTATACGGCTCACAGTTTAGAGTAGCAGCTGGTTTTTTACTGTACTTACCAATTTTGAGGCAAAACTACACACCACAGGAGCGACTCTGCTGCAGAAAAACAGTGTGTTTTCAGCACTTTACTTAATTGCATTTTGATTCAAACTATCATTTAGCTAGTGCCACAAGACCTGGTACTTTAGTGACATAAGCTGGCAATTTAATGCACCGCCAACAGAAAGCAGTACGTGGTAATTTGCCTATTCTGTGAATAACCAAGCATCTACCACATGTTTCAGGTTTATTTAAATGCACTCATGTTTTAACAACACACATCACACAGAGATAATAAGTGGAGTGATTGCACATAAGGCACTGCAAGAGCTCCCTCTCACACACTAGCACAGCACCACACCTCAGCCCAAAACTAAGTACTGTACTTTCTCCTGCAAGAGAGATGCAAGAGATGCTCAGGTGATGAGAAAATGAAATAATGAGGGAAAATGTGGAATATTCTCATTCCCACAGAACACCACTGATGGGGAATGAAGAATAGATGTACTTATTACAATAAGAGCATTCACTGATGATCTGCAGAAGCCAGTTCAAAGTGTAATCCTGGCACCCTCCGTAACTCTTGACTGCGCAGTCCTGCAGAGGGCTGCCAGCTTCGTGTTTACGTTTATATTGTGTTACATCATGTGTATTAATGTCCTGGGTTCACCAACCTCACTTGTAACCTGAACTTATCTGGCACCCAGACCTTGTCAGTTAATATTTCCCTCTGTACCTACCAGTCCTGTCTGATAGTGTCCATTCTCTCATTTTCCTGTGTTCTTGATTTAAACCAGCATTTTCATCTGGACACCTCGACCCAGTTTTCCCTATTTCTGGAATTCCTGATTCTTCACTGGCATAACTTACATTGCTGACACAGCCTGCAGGCATTGTAGAAACTGCCAGACTTGCTCATAGAGGTTGTGTATGACTGGCAACAATGAATGTGTTTGTGTGTTTATGGAAGTAAATGAACGTGATACTAATATCTGCAATGATGTGTATATTTAGTTATATACATATATAGTATTGCGTTCGGTTTTTCATCTAAGTTTTAGACTCACTTATTATTATTATTATTATTATTATTATTATTATTATTATTATTATTATTATTATTATTATTATGTATTTATTTTAGACTGAACGTATGAATAAACGTATGTCTTCACATGTCCCTCTTTCTGATTGTCTGTTTTTAATTATCCTCTGGCATATGGATAGCACTCCCAGGTCTTTCTCTTTCACATTAGACATGGAAGTTTTAGAAACGCAGCAATGAAAATAATTTACCATCATGATTTCTTCTTGATAATTAAATAATAAAAGTATAACGAAAGTAACAAGACTCTGTGTCGGTGAATCACACTGCTGTTGTTCGCATATATCAACTAGTGGGAAAAGGAAAATCGGTATAGTTGGCCGATGAAACTCTATCTATTGCATTCAAAGGTTTTACCGAAATGGCCCGGTAGGTGGCACTCTTAACTTTCAACTGGTACAGAAATCCCAAACCAGCCATACATCCAATTTTGCTCTCCAAGTGGACGACATTTTAAACATTGTAGATTTGGAGAACAATTACAGCCAGATAATGAGACATGATATGAGGCTGGTCTACCTCTGCAAGGAATGGGTTCACCGTCTGTGCTATTTATTATTATTATTATTATTATTATTATTATTATTATTACTATGATTATTATTATTATTTGTATTATTATTTTATCATTAAACAGTATTTGAATAGAAATATGAGAACAGCAGAGAAGAGATTGGGCATAAAAATAAAACCATCCACAACGAACAACAACAGCAATAACATAATAATCCTAATAATCCTAATCATAGTAATAATCATGTTTGCATGATGTTTTATGTCATTGCTAGTCATTTATTTGCATGGAAAGGACAGAACGTCGTTCATTGCAATGAGATGTGAAAAACTGCGTTTGGGACTGTATATATCTTGGATAAATCTTTATACATATATAAGGAAGATAAAATACCTTTTATTTCTCCTTAGCCACCATGTATTCTGCAGCTTTAAGGCTGATCACTCCAGTCTAGACTTCAGACAGGCATACACACCTGTCACTGTCTAGACAGGGGCGGGGAACAAAAGAAAAAGCGTACCCCCAATTGCCCTGGCTGGGTGTCAATCACAAAATCCTCTCCCGTGATTGGTCAATTTAACGGTCCACAGTTGCTATTTCCAATCCGATTGGCTCGCAGAACTGTCAGTATTTTTTTTTCTAGTTGGCTTGCGGTCAACTGGGGTCGTTGTCTTTAAAAATAAATAAATGAGAAAATAGAAATGCGTAGAAAGTAAAAGGGGACGGACAACAATCTAACTTGATAGTGTATAAAAAAATTGATAGGCAGCCATTTTATCCAATGTGGGCTAGATTATCGTTGTAGCGGTTTTATTGACAACTAATTTGCCCAATCTTGAGTAACACGAAATGATGGACATTTATAATTATCAATGAACATCCTCTTTTATATTAGATGGATCGCAAACACTTATTGGAGCATTTTGGGGGGGAAATGTACAGTCCGCTCGAACGAGAACTGTGTAAAACTTTGTACTGGCGCCCCAGTTTAAACACAGTTGCACTTCTGCTACAAACACAAATCCAATCCCGAAAAACAATGCCGAACCGAAACTGTACATTTTTTTCCGCTGGACAGTGCGCGCAAGGTTTATACAGCGGAGACCGTTGAGTCACTGCAGCCCAGTGTCCGCCATGTTGGCTCGAAGAACACTAGCCGTCTTACATCACTCTCAGATTCTACATTAGAGCCCCAATGGCGTCAGTTTCAACCTTCCACATCTTTATAAACAGAGGGTGTGCGATCCTCTGATTGGCTGGCTTGCTGTTGAGCTACGCATTCTCCCGCGAATGATAGTGAGGCTGAAGTTGTCTACACCAATGACCTATAGGAGGGCGTGACCAGCGGCCATCTGTGGCCAATCAGGGGGAGGGGGCGGACACGGTGGGCGGGGCCGGTGCTCTTGCAAAGGTAGGCTGCAGCGTGTGTGTTTATTGATGAGATGAAAGAAGATGGAAGTGAGAAATGAAACAAAGTAGGGAAAAATATTAAAACACACAGAAAAAGCTGGCTGTGGGGAAAGCGGGGAAGCTTTACAGCGCTGACACCGCGGGAGTGGGAGGACAAGCTGGGAGCAGAAGGTAAGAATTGGGGGCAGGAAGGGGAGGGGGTGGGTGTTGGTGAAGTGTCCGTTTTATTTATAAGAACAGAAATGTCTGTTATCCAAAAAAAAAAAAGATAGGGTAAAAAACTTTTAAAGTAAATGCGCACGCAAATGTGATGACCCAGAGCGGTGTTACAATAGTCTCCAAGTGTTACCCTGCCTCCGGAGTCTCAGGGAAACTGATTTCTAACTATTTCTGGTTTCATTTCGCACACTTACTTTGGACATAATTGATATTAAGTTGCATTGAGCTCCGGAGCGCTGTCGGTATCCCGGACTCGGGGATGCACATGTCTGCGAAGCGTGTGAGAGAGGCAGGGGTGCATGGGAATAACATTTGAAACATGCCTGGCAATAAACCCGAGACCATTTTTAATTGCTTTAATAATTAAAAACTGCTCCGACGGGCTGGCGGATGGGAGCTGCTGTCCAGTGCGGTGATTGTGATTTGATGCGGCCGGGGAAGACGGCAGTGTGTGCGGGCGGGCGAGCGCCAAGTGTCGTTGTCTCTGAAGTCGGAAAATTAGGAAAATCAAGCCTCCCTAAGTGTGCGCTGTTCCCCGAGATGACGCTGATGTGAGGGGATAAATAAATATATAACCAAATGACAGTTTAGATGGCAAGATAATGGGTGGGAGGGGATGTTTATTAACTATTTGTAGCCGCAATTGTGATTAAGTCGCGTTTTCTAATCTGCCCGGCCGTGTTGCGCTTCTGCAACCCCGCGTTTCCCGACAACTTTCTTAGCCTTTTCCCCCCTCAGTGCATGAATGCATTGGCTCCGGCACAAGGTAGGACGGATGTTACTCAGTCCTTGAGTTTTTATTGTCATTATTGTGATCATGCAATTGTGTCCAACTCACAATCATGGTCTGTCCTTTTTATTTTATTTTTCCAATGAGGCTACGGGTTGTTGTAACACAGCCCCACAGACAGACCCAATCTCTCCCGATCATACCTGCCTTTCTATGGACAAACAAATGCAACAAAAGACGGGGAACCTGTGTTAAAATCTCCCCCAAGCCTCATCCAGGCTTTACAAAACGAGGGGTGTAATAACATCTGTGTTGTGAACTCTTATTAATGTGATCTCCGTGCATGATGGTTATTTTCTGTCTTCTCTTTTTGCGCGGATGAGGGAAAAGCTTCTTTCCTGGCACTGAAGATTTTGGTGCCATGTTTTACAAAATGAATGCCCTCTTTTTTATCACAGGGTAAGTGTTGTGAAATGCCAGCTTTGCCAACACCAATGTTGTTTTATATTGGCGAGCGGGGGGCACTTTTTAACATATTTGCAAAGCCGGGCCAACAGCACAGAAAAGGAGAGAAGGGGGGGGACGACTTGCAAGAAAAACAAAGAAAATATACACGTTTTGGGAGAGAAATATGGCAGGGGGTCAGATCCAGGGGGTGATTGTGTGAGCCGGTCCTACTGTAATAATACGCAGACAAGACAAGGTGAGCCGAAATCGAGATGTATTGTTGGAGTATTAATCCACAAACGGCCGATTTATTTCAGATATGACCTGTGAACACCGCTGATAGAAACTTAGTGTTTTTTATGTATCTGTGCATTTAATTATTTATTTATTTTAAAGAAAAGAAAAAGACTACATGGCGCGCCCTCCCTCCCTGGCGCTTTGGGCACTGATGCTCCACAATATTATAATCCTTATTTTTGTGTTATTTATGCATTCATGTATTCCTATAGAAATGAGATGTACGCACTTACAGCCCGGTGACTAGTGCTAGCAAATCGGATACAATAAATCATGCTGTGAATGAAGAAAAGCCTGAAACAACAAGCCCAACCTGTGAAACAGAAACTTTAGTTTAATATGAGTAGTAACAGTCGAAATCGGCGTATTTATGATTAATTTGGTGATGCGGTGCTTGTGGGCGGTGGAGTGAGTAAGAAACAGGTGTATTTGACCTTGAAAGTATATTGATATAGCCAAATAATGTGTGAGTAGCAGGGCATCCTATATAGACACAGGGTGGTTTAACTATTTCAGCCATCAAAGCGCAAATGTGCCCAAACGTCTGAGTCCCAGAGCCGGGCTGTGGGTTATCGTGAGTATTGGTGTGATTTACTTTTATTTTCTTTCCCCCCCCTCTCCATTGTGGTGCTTGTTATTTTTGTAGCAATGGGTCTCCTAGATATACGACATGTAAGCTGTTAATATATCTGTTTTTACAGACACACAGTAAAGCTGTTGATGTGGAAGTCCTCTGTCTACCTCGCCATAGACGCACATATTATGTTGTGTATTTACTTGCCTGTTTTGAATACGAATATAAGTTTTATTGTCGGAAAAAAACTCAGAGAGGGTATCCTGTCCAGTTTATACATAGTGTTGTTAAAGTAACGTATTGGCACAAAAATCCCGCACTTATGTCCCCCACTAAGGGAGATGTAAAATATGAAATTGTGAATGTTTTTATCAATATGATTTTGTTACCTCTCCCTTACACCCCAGTCACCCTTTATCTTCCGTTTTTAGTACAACAAACTGATCATCTCCTGACCTTTTTGTTGCTAATACTAGTATTGATTAACTATTAATCATTTTTATTATTCGGTCAAACTTTTTTTTTTAAAACGGGTATCTTTTTTTAACCCCTTCGGCTCTGTATTCCGAAGTTAGTAATCTTAAGTGCATTTTAAAGTGTTTTTAGTGTGAAGGCTTGGTTTTAAATGTCGGCATAGCCTTTAAATGTAGGGATTGATGTATTGTTGCTTTTCCTAGATGAAAGGCAGCAATAAGGTATAGAAGGGGGATTTATATAAAAAATGAAAACCCAATTATAGGATTTATTTCAGAGCATCTGCACTAGTATTGGTATTTATGAGTTTTATTATTGTGGAGTACTATGCGACAATTTGCTTATTAACAATGGCAGCAAAGTTAATAGAGTATCTATACCCAAGTGAAAAAATACCGGTAGATATTAAAAAAAATAATATTGGGCTTCCGACTTTCCGCAGATAAAGTCGGTGTTTATAAGCAGCTTCATTTTGACTGCATGACATACATTTTTTAAAAAGACACGCTTTATGAAATAGGTTAATAAATGTAATTAAAGGATGCATCGTATGGTTATTACTATTTCAAGAAAGAGGGAAACATGTTAAGTGAATCATTAGCTTATCCATTTTTTGTATTTATAGTCATAGTCGTTTAACATAATTTTCTGTACATAATATTCTGTGATGAACACGTTATATGCTTAATATTCATTATTAATCATATACACCTGTGTTGAAAGTACAGTGATCCACAAGGACAGTATAGTAATTGTTTTTTTTATATATGAAATCTAGTATGTGAGTTATCATCACTTTCATGTTGAAATGTTTACTTTAATATTGTATTTCTCTCTAGTTTTGCTGAAGACCCCCCCCCCACACACACACACTTTTCC
This sequence comes from Amia ocellicauda, assembly GCF_036373705.1. Taxonomy (NCBI): domain Eukaryota; kingdom Metazoa; phylum Chordata; class Actinopteri; order Amiiformes; family Amiidae; genus Amia; species Amia ocellicauda. The sequence goes on from NC_089852.1 coordinate 34,467,103, forward strand.
CCTTTCATTATAAAATATTCCTATTTTCTGCTTAAAAAACATAGTTTAGTCAAATGAAAAGACAAGTGAAGCCCAACCTATAAGTTTAACTTTACACAAAAAATGAATAAATTAATACCTTTGATTTTTTTTGTGTGTGTGTAAAACAGACATTTTATTATAAAAATATCCCATATTAAACTGTGAAGTTTGGTGACCTGAAAGATTGGATGCTGTTTTGGGGATTTGTTAAAATTGAATACGTAGTCAGTAATACAAACTCTTCCCTTGTCCTGAAATATTTTAGGAGTGGTGTCAAATACAATAGTCTGTATTCCTGCTATCCAAAGAAATGTTGGAACATTCGGCCAGATATTGTCCGGATAATGTTGATGCATTTCTCTGAATCTGAGTGTGCTTACCTTGGTGTAGAAGGGAAATGTCTGTATCCTGTCGGAATCACAGGTGAAAACAGTTAAGGTTAGAGCTCAGTGACTGATGGACAGCATTGCTTAGCAAGATAAATTGATGACGCAATGAAATAAAGACTGGATTTAATTGGCAAAATAATTGGAACGCCTGCACTTTTGGCTCAAGCCTAGAATTTACAGAATTACTTTTCTGTTTCTCTAGGCTATATAAAGTGAAACTTGGATGAACTACTAGTACAATACAATGCAGATCTGTCTGTTCTCCGAGTATTGACTGCACTTCGTAGGAATTTGTTACACAATTTTAATTGCGTGGGATATTACAATAAGCATGAATATGTCAGGAGAAGTGCATCAAATCTGAATATATACATGGTATTTCTTTAAACTAGTGGATTGGAGCCTTTACATTAATATAGAGGCTTAATTATCCAGTCTGTGAGTTCTTGCAGTGTTTTACTACTAGTAGTAGATCCTCAGGACAATAAATTCTCAGTGTGGTTTATGATTCTCAGTCATTTAAAGTTGTCGAAGGATCAGTATATATGAAAAGTTGTGAATGTGTGTTTTATACACTGCTGTCTTCTGCCTGAATAACTTTGTGATTATTTCATGTTGACAGAAGTGTGGTCCTACAGTATTCACCATATACTAGCAATCATCACATATTAGTGAAGTGTTCAATTTTAAAAATGTCTGTTTGTGTATATGTTTGTTTTTATATATATATATATATATATATATATATATATATATATATATTATAAATCTTGTCTAAATCTGGAGTGCCATTTTCACTGGCATTCCATACCACTTACTAACAGTGAACCATGAGGGCTTTTAGGATGTGGTTTCCAAAGGGGAACCTCATGATCCACTGTTGTTTCATAGATAATACACTAATAAAAAGGAAATCTGTCTTGAAATGAAATACAGAAGAGACAGTCTAACCTAATTTTTGATCTAATCAATGTATCTGACCAAAACCATTTTTTTTTAACATGGGATATTGATACATCGGAGTTTCAGGTTGAAAGAAGCGTTTGCATTTATAGGTTATCAATAATTCCCTCAAAAAAAATATTTGGGGGTTTATTGGAGGACTTTAACACAACCATTGAAAAAGTGCCAATCAGTGTAGACAAAACTTGTCAATGTCATTAAATATTACAACTCATTAGCTGTTTAAGAAGTAAAAGAAGAAGGTTGAGATGATATTACGATGTGTAATCTTTCATGTTGTTTATACATCTGTTGTAAAATTTCAAATAGATATGAAAGCAGTGTCTGAGAGGAATTGCCTATTCATACAATTGACATACCTGTATGTGTGTTTTTATAGAAGCTGTGTATGTTTATATGTTCTTAAGTATATGTACTCTGAAAAGAGGTAGAATGTCTAAGAAACAAAACCCCTGTTTTGAGGGTAGTGGTACAAATTTATAAGCTATAAAAGTTGACAGATTGCAGAGTTGTGATTTTTATTGTGTTCACTTTTAGTTGTGCACTGCTTCACCTCAGTTTTATGTTTGTTAACGTCTCAAACATTTAGTCTGCCTGTATTACTGGATAAGGTTAAATCCTTTAATCTCCCCATGCGTAAAGGCCAAACTGTCTTCCTATCTCAGAAATAAAAAAACAGCATACCTATGAATATGCATTTAAATTAATACATGTAATTAGATTATTAATTCTGCCATAAAATTCTGTAGACATAATAATAGAAAAACAACTTTACTCCCTTGATTAACATATCTTTTACCGGTTTGATTAAACAAAACCTAGTCTAGCTATCTGTATGTATGTATGTATGTATGTCTATTTTTAACCATTTCAGGGATATTACTTTCCATACAAAAACAAACAGTCAAACAAACACAGACATTTTTTGTCCATTGCTTTGTCCCACAGAAATCTATATTAATTATTAAATAAACTGGTTTACTATGATGCTTTCAGAAGCTGATCGGAGATAATTGTCACCTTGTAAAAAACTCAGAGATGCTACCCATCATGGTAAAAACATGAATTTAAGATCAAAGTACCAAAAAGCAGCAACATTATATAACCATGTAAATGAAAGGGAGACTTCACAGCGCCTTCCCTGTTTTTCATAACTTTTTAGGGCCTGAAGTTTGATTTAAAATCTAATCTGATCTTTCTTAACCAGCTTTCCCAATGTGTCTGTTTTATTCTTGTATTGCATTTTACAGTTTAAGTGAGGTCCAGTATATTTTACATGTTGTTAAAATGTTAAGGTTAATGAAAACAGCAAAAAAATAATAATAAAACATGCTGACTGGCTGTATAAAACAATGCATGACATTCCAAAGTGTACACAGAATGTTCCCCGTGGCAGGAAACATGAAAGTACAAACCTGACCACTAGCAAATTTACATATGCTGTTTTATTTTAATTATGCTTTTCGAAGCCCTCTGTGCATAGTTACACAACATTGCAGGTAGTCCTTGCTTCTCTTGTAATCAGTGTTTGAGTTGTGCTGAACTGAACTGGACTTAAATGAACATGGATTATTGCAGCTGTGCAGTGATAAGACGCTCGGTATAACACTGCGATTATTTAAAAAAACAAAAAAAAGTTTAAGCACTTTATGCAGATAAGAAAAAGTAGGGACGTTTCCAGAGTGAGTGCCTGCCTGTCTGTGTCATGCTGTACATGTTTTGTAGATATGTCTTCAGTTTCCTGTATTACTTAAAGTGTGTAGTGCTTTTCAAAGCAGCTAAAAATGGACCACATATCTGATAGTTTTTGTTGTTGTTGATTTATGTATGTATTGATTGATGTATTTTAAGTTCAAATGCACAGCCAGTGTCTCTCTTTGAAAAGGTGCACACTAAACTGAAACCAAATCCTGGAAAGCACTGTTGTGGGGTTTCAGTCAGTCAGTTCAGGAGATGTAGACACAAGCAGAGAAATCCTCTTTATTCGATGTGCATAAAGGGAGCCTCACCTCAGCTCAGTAGTTGCCAGGCAAAACTCAGTGGTGCATTTTGAATTTGATACTTCTACACATGAAGATCGCAGGTGTTGCAGCTCCATTTGCACACCTACAGGATTAACTCCTTGATTTATTTCCTTTCATAGCAGTAAATGCTTACATTCGGCACATATATCATTACATTTTCCTGCTTTCCAAAACCTGATCAGTAACAGACAAGTTAACTCTGCAACTTCTTTCCTGTTCTGTCCAAAAGATAACAACATTTTTAGTATACCACATCCTGGCACTATATAGCAATACACTTTATTAAAGAAATATGCACAGAAAGAGCTTTTCCTTCATCAACAATATGTGAACTTAACTCCACTTAACTGAACTTAACCTCCTGTAATAGTGAAAATTAATTTTAATTTAACAAAGCTTAATTTATAGAATCTTCAATTGCACAGAATGTTGAATTATAGCTACCTGAAGGAAAACAATGGAGGACTTAAAATACAGGACATTTTAATAATGTGATTTGTAGACAGGTAGATGATTACTATAACAACAACCATCATCATAATCATACAAAGTTTTAAAATATAATTACAATAAAAGTTCCTTGATCAGTAATGATTATATAGCACATGTAGTACTAAATAAGGTTTTAAAAGAAAAGCATTTCATAACTCTCCAGGTGGAATTAATATTAATTACACTGTAGCTATATTGTAATTACATGTGTTCAGTATTGAAATGCCAATTATAAACACTTAACTGCTTTATTTAATTATGGTACACTATAATTAAAGTGTAAACTCACAAAGCTAGACAATCTTTTATGGGGCCACAAATAAACTTCAGTAATGCACAGTGGCATTACATTGATAGGATGAATTAAGTGCTGTGATGACATTTTATAAATCCCAATAAATCACACATGGAATGAGATGAGGTCATTCGTCACTATTAGTGAAAAAAGGTATAGTATGAAATGCAGTTTTTATTAACGAGTAATGCTTGTTTGCTTATTAAAGTGTTAATTGATGCTTGATTAGAAGGACATAGTCCAAGTTGAAAGCTTCCATTTTTTTTTCTTTCATCACAGTTGGTTTCCTATGCAAACAATCTAAAGTCAAAATTTGTCTTCTCTTTCTGCAGCCCTTTTTCTGGAATACATTGTGACATAGCTGGCAGATAAAGGTGGATGAAAAGATTTATATTTTATCACATTGAATTACTGTAATTATTTTTGTAACCTTGTAATCATTCGCCAACAACATCTTAAACACAGCCCAGTATAATTCTGTAATCATTGTTGCTCCTTCTGTGAGTTTGTTCTCTGTAGTCCTTGCGTTTAGCTTCTCTGAGTGTTTTCCAAGACACTTAAGGGGTTAATATTTATATTTCATATTGTTGATTTGTATTGATTAAGTATAGCCTCGTATACAGTGTGATTACTGAATAATAACTAGTGCTTCAAATGGCTAGCACTAGATCTGTTTATATAAAGTATATAGTCTGGAATGTGGGTAATTGAACTACAAAAGTGTGTGTGTGTGTGTGTGTGTGTATATATATATATATATATATATATATATATATATATATATATATATACACACATATATATACACATACAGCTCTGGAAAAAATTAAGAGACCGCTGCTAAATTATCAGTTTCTCTGGTTTTACTATTTATAGGTATGTGTTTGGGTAAAATGAACATTTTTTTTGTTTTATTTTATAAAGTACTGACAACATTTCTCCCAAATTCCAAATAAAAATATGAATGGAATGGAATACATGTAGAGATGCTGATTGAAGAAAAAATGCAGTGGTCTCTTTTCTCCAGAGCTGTATATATATATAGCTTGTAGAGGTTATTGTGTCTGTCAGTGTAATGCTGCAGTATTTTATGACGAGGGGAATATTCAACAGAGCCACACACTTATTTAATTAGATAAATATAATTTGCGCCTGAAATATGGTTTAATAAATGGGACATTGTGAATCTAAAAAAGAGAGAGAAAATAAAATGAAGTCTCGGAATTAGCTTTTTATAGCCACACTTTCTTCCACTCTTAAAATGCTTTTCTATTTTGATAGGCTGTGATGCTTAATAATTCAGGTTTATGATGTTAATAATAATATTAAATATATAATAAAATGGAGAAAGTGAGAAAGGCAAAGGCCTATGAGTTTGAGATACTACAGATATGGGACGCAAGTGTGCCGTATAAACCAGAGTGCCTTACACAAGTCAACGTCATGCACACCTGAGCCAAAGTCAACATGCAAGAAAGACCAGAGCCCCGTTACAGTGTGTCGTCTCCAGTTATTGAGCTCTTCCTATGTGTGAGGGTTGTTGCTGTCCTCACATTGCATGGGGGATCAGCGGTGGCGTTACTGGTTACAGCAGCGCATGGACTGCAAATCGGTAACATGTGCCAGATCTCGGCAAGGCCTGGCACATTCTGGAGAGTCTCCCACCAAGACATCCCATGCATTTTGACAGATTTAACTGGGTATATCTCATTCATAAAACCCCACTGTCTAGCTCTCTTCCCCTTATCCTGTATATATAGGCCAATGTGTATAGCAATTCTATAATTCAAAACCAAATATATGTAGCAAGATGCATAGTAAATTCTAAATGTACTTTTAAATGATATTCATATTGGTAAATGTAATCAATGCACTTATTTATACTGGTTTAATTGGCATAATCTTTCTGAACTGTGACTGTTCCAAGGAGAGAGACAATATTCACCATTCTGCTACTTCACAGATTACCATTTTAATCCCAACCAAACCCCAACCCCAGCCAATGCTAAAATTTGAAGCCAGACCTATACACATCTACACACAATTGACCACCAACTTGGTAGAAACTCAATCCTATCCCTAATGGAAGTCTTACATTTACTGGGGACTAGGCTGGAGTAAAGTGTAACCCTAACTTGTTCACTAAAATGTATTTAAATTGTCCATTAAACTAAATTACAAAACAGTACCATAAAAAAACCTATACAGTATGAGAGCCAGTTAAAGGTTGTGTAATGTAGCCTATTTTTTCCTCTTTTCATATAAACATTAATAATTAATACATTACTGTTACTAATACTCATGAAAAATGACACGCAGGATACACTGTAAAAAAAATCCATAAACATATGTGTAATTTACTGTATTTTTTCAATGTTAAAAAACATTTTAATATATGGCTAAAATACATTGAATAACCTGGACATTTACTATAAATAAACATAAATTATTTATTTATTAGCAGATGCCCTTATCCATGGCGATTTACAAAATATATATTATCCATAATTGTTTTTAATGTACAGAACCATTTTGCAGAACACTTCCATTCCCCCTGAATTGAATGTGAAACCTTTAAAACATTTAATCTGACTGCAAAAATACTGTACTTTTGTAACATTATGGTAAAAGCTTTAAAGGTTTTTTTCTTTAAGGGTTCAAGTATGTGTTTTAACATTGCTTTACCGTAAAGGTAAAATACATAATACATACATACTTTTTCTTATCCTTTGAAGGGTAATTACTGACCAACTGACCAGGGCCTGAGCAGCAGATGTATTATTTTAGATGTCTTTAATAAAATAGTAGATGGTTTCTATGGTATTCTCACAGCACAGTTTAAAATACCGTAACGCTGTCCTGCTGGAAGACGGCACTGTGTCCAACATTTGCATAAGGGACAGAGGCATGCTGAGAGCAGCCCCCCTCATAGGAGATGGCCAGGACTGGGGGGAGAGTGAGAGAATGTTAAAAGTTTAACCACTATGTTTGTATTTGTTACTGTACTGTGAGCCCCAGACCCTCCTGTGCTCACCCTTGTCTGTCTACCCTGGCTGGGTAAGTGTCAGTGTCTAAGTGTCAGTTCACTGCTGTTCTTCATTTTCACTGTACAATTAGGTGGAGTACCTTAAACCTCTCTACAGTTTCATCAGGTAAATTCACAGCAATTCACATTCAAACTTTACTGGGCTTTACTGTAAATTAACAGTGATTTTTTATACAGTGTAGTTAAGAATTATGCCGCCTACAAATTCAATTCCATGGGAGGAATGGGTGGACCCAAATTGTGGGGAACAGGAGTCCACTCCAGGCCCTGATGTTAGTCGATTGGTCGGGCTTCCTCGGGCCTGTGTTGTCCTCCTCCTCTCTGGCTGGTCCCTCGGCAGCGCACGCTTTCTCACCCGTCAGCCTCTCATGGCTCTGAACACCTGCTTAATGCTGTTTTTGTTTCTGATCAAGGTCTTGTGTTAATTGCATTGGTTAAGCGGCTGGTCATTCAATGAGGCTAGATGGCAATGAAAATGATACATGCCATTACAGAAATATTCCATATTGTGAAACCTAGCCATCCGTGCCATGAAGCCGAGGACTGAGAATGAGAGCCTACTGATTTTTTTATTTTTTTTGGTCTGTACTTCCATATGCTTTCTTCGTATTTTGATCAGTGTTTTGATATGCAAACGCATATTTACTGAAACCCTCTCTAACCCAGACATTGTTAATGAGTAATTCGGAGAGATCAAAATGAATAGATACCATTGTTAAAGCATTTCGTCAGGTGTTTCAGATGGGAGGCTGTGTCTTGCTGTATGTCAACGCTTCTCTCGTGTGTGAACCCCGAGGAACAGTACTCTACTGTGCTCTGCCCAAACTCAGTTCTGTGGGCCTGGCGTATTTGGTTGCTCACACACACCCTGACAGGCACAGTAACTCCAGTGGAATGCTGAGGGTTAGCATGTTGTAGTGGTCAGTTGGGAGAGACTGTCGTCTGTGCAGTGCGCTGCCTGTCTTGCATTTCTCGCTTCTGTAGATCCCTGAAACATCCTTTTACACCTGCTCCCCGGTGTCACAGGGAATGAGATTGGTCGGACCAGAAAGCAAAGTTTGTGGTTTTCTTCATTTTCCATTGGATAAATTGATGCCAGTGCTCCTGAAAGCAAGGGCTGTATTAAAATCTTGCCATTTTCTGCAGGCTTTCATATGAATATCTGAAAATGTGTGATTGTTGACACATTTGTCTTATTGTGGAGCTTAAATGCATCTTAAACTAAAGGGACTTTCTTCTGTGCACGGCAAGTACAAGAGAACCCCCCTGAGATTTTGGCTAGAAAAGGAAAGTTTTGTTAGTTTATTTTAAAGACTTGCCCTATATACTGAAAATAGTTGTCCAACATTCTGTAATGAAATATCTGGATGGCATTGTCTGTTTCCACAGCCAGTGTATTCAGCAGGCTGAATGCCGTCCTTGCTTTTTTTCCCCTTCCATTCTGCTGTGTGTGCCCAAAAAGAAGAGATTAGGCTAGGGTTTAGAGGAGGACTGATGAAAACACTTTTTTGGGATGAATCTTGTAATTGCAACACTGAACAGCTTTCTTTTTATGGTTTTTCATGCTTGTAAGGGGTTTACTGCAAGCGTCAGAGTGTGAGAGAATCATTTCATAGAATAACAGTCATATCCCTGCTCTTTGATTTCAGTAGAATACAATATGCCTCAACTCTTTAATTAAGCAAGGCTTAGTTACTGTACTCTGGAACAATGAATAGACCTCCTATGACCAGTAGGTTTTTTCCCCCTCACAAAATTACTTAAGTAAAAAAAAGAAAGGTTCTTGATCTCGTTAGGTGGTTTTTCCCTTTTGTTCTCTTTCTCGTTGTGGGACATTATATTCTGGTGGCATTGAGAGCCCTTAATCTGACACGCATTTCATTGTGATAGTCAGAAAACCTAAAAATCCAGCAAGGGGGGGGGTACTCCAGTATACCTGTAACAAGGATAATTAGGGAAGTGATGTATTTATTTATTTATTTATTTTAAATATAGTAAGCCATCTTCCGTGGGTTTTCAACTGCCTTCATTTTTCAAAGTTGGCAAAGTATTCCACTAATTAATTAAGACAGGTTTGATTAACGTAGATAATGAAAATGGAGCTCGACAAGCTTTTAAGACTAATTTACAGAGAGAGGGAGAGGAAGATTTATACAGTACCAAAAACCTTCTGTTAAGCAAATGTTGAGAAATGTACATCTGAAATGTGTAGCTGCGCTGGAAGACAATGGCCTGCAGTTGGGTGCCTTTCAAATGAGCAAACAAAACACACATGTGGGTCAGTGTGAAGTGTAACATATTTACAACAGGGTTTTCCCAAGTTAAATGGGATGGTGCAATGGCTATTCTTTTAGTATTTGATCATCTTTAAATTTCAATTTACATCCAGTGGAATGTTGTGTGAAATACTTATTTTAATTAGAGTTAAATTAACAATCAAACAATGAGGGGGGAGAAGATACAAGAACTTGTGCAGTGAATCATGGTTTGTATTACCCGTCATGCTGTTCATGTATTTTCATGAAAGTATTGAGAGCCATAATCCGTGTTACTCATGCCGTACATCTTTAGTGACACTGACCACATGGGACACATATTGATTTGTCATATCAACTGTCATTTCAGATATTAATCAGTGAATTATTTAATTACTACTTAATAACAGAGCTTTGCAATGGTGTGGCCAGTGAGAATCTGACCTGTGCGAGTATATTTTTCCATGCCATTTCCAAATGCAGTCCAAAAACTAAAAAGTTAGACCTGTGGTGACTTTTTATACCAGGTGTCTTGACCAAACTGAGCTCATCTTATAGCAACAATATGGCATGATTTTCAAAAGGAACACAGGAAGCAGTTCCACCATAAATCTTTAAAACCTCATTGAGGTTGCTTAATAAGCTTAATTGATTTTTGTATTTTCTTTTTAATTTTGTAAAATGTATAAGGTTTCTACACCTTTGAAAATAAAATATGGTTTCATAAATCAGACTAAAATAATTTTCCTACCAACTTCTTGCCTTAGCCCTGTCATGCTAATAGCCTCCCCATCTTGTTTTTTTTTTAAACACTATTAACTATGTGCTTCATTTTGAGCGTTTTTCCACCTCAAATAGCTGAGATTACATACAGATTGAAATTGTTACAAACTGCAGCAAACATCAAGGAATTAAACGGATTTCTTCAAAATGATCGATGGCCAGTGAATTAATTGGGGCCATGAATTGGGGTCTTTCTGTACCTTTGCAAGGCCAAATGCACTTGGCGATGGGGAGCGTCCTGCAAAGCATGGGATCCACACAGACAATCATTAGCAATTTGTTTACCCTTCCAAAATTAGAAATGGATATTAAATTATAATCATGCATAAACAGCAGATGGTGTGTGGTACAATGACGATAGAAGATAATAAATAAACAGAATTAAAACATTTGGTAACTAATCTAGGGCGGCAATTCGTCACTTGAACAAAAGAAATGTTGGCATTAATATTCCTTGTGTGTCTTCAAAGCACACCTTCGGAACAACTTTAGATGGAAGGTCTTTTAGGTTTGATTTAATATCTTTTGAAAGCCCGGTTGTATTGGTTTGCTTGGTACAGTAGAAGCCAAGCATACAGTAATATTAAAGTATCAAATAATGGAAGTCACCGCCTGTGAGGCATACTGAGGAGGTGGAGAGATCAGAAATCCCCATGTGATCTGGGGGAGATAACACTAAACATATTTTGACCAGAGAAGACGCTTCTTCTTTTCACACATTTTGTAATTTTAAAATAAATGTATAGTTAAGACAAATGTATTGAATGGAAGAGTGAGGACTTCTTGTGTAAGGTAAAGCCTTGAATTTGGTTTAAATGAAAGTTCCAGGGGTTGAGAAGTGGCTGCTGTGTATAGTGTACATTCTTTCTTGGATCTGATCTATACTGTCAACTTTGTGCCCTTTTTGGTGACTTTGTGTTGTGTTTGCTAACACAGGGGTAGTTATTTTAGCAGCACAGCAGTGAAGAGGAAGGAAATGTGAGATACAGGAATATAATTTATGAAAGTATTAAAAAAACAAAACAAAAAAAACAATCGCCACATTAATCTTTTATGTTAGGTTGTAATGCTGGCCAGCAGTTCACAATCCACATGACTGTTTAAAAAGGGATTTCACTACTTGGGTAATACGTATTTAGAGGGCCAGTAACTGAAAGCTGAGAGAGCGAATCAATCCACTGAAGCAACGTCCTGGTGTTTTCTGATTGGCTGATTGTCTTCCTAACTGGGGAGGTGCCTTCTGGTAGTGATAAAGTCACAATGCTTTTAACAATTGGTTCAGAGCAATATATTGTGTTCAGGACAACACTAATGGAAGAAGTACGTATTTCAAGAAGCAAGATGGTTTATACTGACAGTCCAACAACAACCCAGAATGAACGTTGGTTCTGTTTTATTTCTGTAATAAAATGTCCACAAATTTGTCCCATATTTTCTTTCTGTGGACTGCGTTAGCCCTTGTTAGATTTGCACCTTTACACTTGCAAAATAATTTTGAGGAAACTGGTTATCAGATCTGGACCTGCTTTGAAATGTCCCTGTTTATAACTTTCGAACAAGCCTGTTCGAGTTTCCTTTGATTGGCAGAAATTATCTTTTGTTTGTGTGTTTCACAGTTCCATTTTATATATTATAGTGGTCATTTCTCAGACTAAGGCTGACAAAAGAACCCCAGAGGTTTTAAATTGCAGAGGAGTACACAAATACATACATTATTTAAACAATAAACATGTTACGGTTTACAGGAAAAGTGCATTTAATGAATCCACATGCTTCTTGATATCAGTTCAGCTAAAATAAGTCTGTTTCTGTTAAATGTGTAACACAGATGTTAATATGATATAGCCTACTGCACTTTTTTTTTTACAATGCTGCATGCTATATATTTTTATCTACAACATTAACACCCTCTTTCATTTTTTATTCTCATAGGTATTTTTATAGTATACAACATCTATGCTGTGTGTTGAGTTTGTTTTTCTTTGTGATGTTGCATGCCCTTTATACGAGACCTCTGTGTTTTGGCTTCACCATGGGAAAGCACAGCCTCCGTCTCCAGAGGCCTGAGGTGAACCCTTCTGCTCGTAAACCAGTAACTGAAAACATCTCTGCTGAGCCCGGCTATAGCGTTACAGCGTCTGCTGTCAAGTACGAATGCTGTGGAGGTATATAAGGACAGCCAGTCGTCATGCATTTAAAGGCAAACTGCAGTGAACAAAATATAGGAAAGCACTTTTACATGTTCTGCTCATCATCTAAGATGGAGACAGTGCTGTTAGTTGGATAGCAGAAATGAAGACTTGTTTTTTTGTTTCTTTATAGATTTGCATGTATTTTTATGGTATTGGTGGGGTTAGTTTTTGTTTTTTATATTTTGTAATTTGTTAAATTTAGGCTATATAAGTGTGTGTGTATTATTACAGTGCATTATCTATGATGTTACTATACCAGTGAGCTAAATTATCCTGGAATCACTGAAGGGACACTATAGGCTGCAAATAAGCTTGCAGTTTGTAATTTCCCAAAATACAATATTTAGTTCTAAAGAGCTTAGCAAAAAACATCTTATACCTCTCCCAAGACTTAAAAATCAAAACTAAATATTCATCAAGTTGAACACAAAGGCACGCAAATGAAGGCTGCTAAGAAGTCACAGTTTTGATGACCCTATAATGTGCTCTTGACATTTGACTACAAATAACTAGATTCAGACCCAGGTGTTGTAGAATATTTGGCTCATTTGAAAAACCTTCACTTCAGCTGCTTTCTCTCTATTTTCCAAAATCTCATTAGCAGTAAACGCTATGAATAGTCCGGAGAGTTTTCATTTTTTTGTATTTTATTTATATATTCTATAAATATGATGGTGTCCGTTCAGGTCTTACAGCACTTCATTGTGACGGTTATTGTAAGAATCTCTGAGGTGTCCTTGACAAACTAGTGAATCAAACCACTTCATGAATCTTACATGGCGCTGGCTGTATAAAAGCAATCCTATGCTCAAGTTGTGAACTAGTAGATACATAAGCTGATGTGTGCTCTACAGTAAGATATGATCCCTTTAGTAAACACTCGCCTTTTCTTGGGATCAGTTCTCAGCGGTATGAGCCATCAGCAGTCCTTCTTGGTAACATAGCGTTCTCTAAGTATGGCTGATTGTCACACTAACACTGAGGGCATTTGTCTTTGCCAATCTTGTGCGGTCGCTTGGACCAAATTCACTCCTAGTATTGTGCCGTTTTCAGAGTCATCTGGGTCCTCTGTTCAGATTCATTGTGTTGCAGATTTACCATGACATGACATCTCTACATTTCATAAAGCTGTGATAATTACCTGATACAGCGCGGGCATCCGTTCAGATACACTCCGTGATTTTAGGAATATGCCACTGAGTGTCTGCCATGGGGGGGTGGTTTGAGTGAAAGTCAGTCTCATAATTGTTTCTTTCTCTAAATGTGTTATACACTTGTAGTGGTTTAAGGTCAGTTTTGAAGGGCAATTTTACACGTTCCATTTACGCCGAGACTCTGCTTTAATAGGTAAGCATACTGTAGTATCCGCTTTAATTGGCTTTGCTTGAAAGCAGGGCCGAGGCAAAACCTTAAGGGAATCAATCAGGTCCAAGTTGCATTTGCCACTCAGTCCCAGATGAGGCTGCAGACAGTGCCAGATAGAGTGGTTCTTTATCCTTGGCTTCTTTTGTGTCCAGTGTCTTTTTGTTGTGTTTCAATCTACTTTAGCACCAGGTGCTTTTAACCTTTAGCAAAATCTCACAATCCGAGGATTCACAAAAGATGAAAAAGGGAATTGTATTTCACAACGAAAGGTCAAATTATTATTGGCATCTCTGAGTTGTGGCCATTTTAAATTGTCCCGCCATTCTTTCCCTCGTTTTAACTGTTTAATGTATTGGAATGTCCCAGCCCTTCGAAGGGCTCGATAACGCTGTATTTGCACAGTACAAATTACTTAAGCGCAAGCAATTGTGCACCAACCCTAGAATCAAAGCACTGTAACTTAATCAGAGTTACGAGACAAAGAAGAAGAAGTTACAAAGAAAATGGCAATTAACATTTTGTTTGAGTAGCGTGAAGTGTTCAGATTACTTTTTCCAAATGACTTAATGCTTGGCAATCATTATTATTTTGAAAAATTAATACAGTGAACACAGGGGCACATATCTGTTCTAACAAATGGCATGTGTCTGATTCCAGTGCCTTTTGGTTATTGTACATGCATCGAACATGTAACAGGATTACTCTTTACTGTATTGCACATGTCCTAGTATGATTTAAAAGAACTTATGCTCAGTACAGGGGAGCTGCGATGCTGAATAAGATGATAATTATAGTAATTATCAATAACAATTGTAATCGTATTGTAGTAGATTAAAGCACTTAAAGTTCTTACCTTGATGAACCATCCAAATGAAGTGTCATTCACTGGCTGCCAACATATAGGCCTTGTTTTCTTCAATATGTTACCCCCCCAAAAAAAAAAAATAATAATAAAAATAATTATATATATATATATATATATATATATATATATATAAGGTTTTATTGAATGCGTTTCCCAGAAAGTCTCTTATTTGGTACAGATGTACCTTTTGAAAGATTTGCAAATTAAAAGTTATACCAGTTCTTGCCGGAGAGATGTTTAGCCCCTGGAATGCTAGCTGGCAGTCTTCCTGGGGGTATTGGAATGGCGAGCTGTGTACTATTAATCAAACGACTGCTAACACACATATTCATATATGCAAATATGTTGTGTAATTTCCCTCCGAAAGTGATCATTATTTTCTCATATCATACTTTCAGTGCAACACCTGGATGGTATCTTTTTTTTTGTCTCTCCAATGAAGGTAGCCTGAGTTCCTTTTTAAAATGGTATTCCTTTCAGAACACTTTTGCTTGTCTGTCTAACCATGATCGTTATATGGCTTTTTTTGCTTGGTATCCCAATTAGCATACCAGGTACAGTACCTCCATATCACTTTATGTACAGTTGCTGACTAGTTTCTCAAGAACATATGCTGGATGGTACAAAGCCAGAATTTTGATTGGTTTTTCAAACGCAGTGTTTTGCAAACCATCAGTGGCATGTAAACTTTTTTCACATTCACTCAGAGATTATTATTTGTGTATTAACTCTTGGACAGAAAAAAAAACAAACAGAGATGTTTCCAAAGTAGGGTTTTGATTAAAGGTTTCTAGAGCCTGCATGAGCTGCCTTTTTCCTTGTTGAGTAACATGTGCTCTGCAATTATGGACCACATTTTAAACGGAACTGAAGAACTCTTAAAATCATCCAATTAGCCTGGTTGTGCACACTTTTACATCTGGAAAAAACAGATTCTAAAGTGTCAGAGTATCATCCGATTGTCCTGAAGGATTCAATAAAATGTAAAAATATACTGCATTGCATAAACTGAGGCTGCTATTGGATCGATTCTGCTGCTTTGAACTCATCACCATGTATTTGTTATGTTTTTTGGGGGGAATTTACAAGTACCTTAAAGTTCTCTTTTGATGCAGTAGGTCTTCTGAAAGCGAAAAAATTAAACTACTACATTACTTCAGTATGAAATTCACTTTTATGAATTTCACGATAATGTAAATGATACTGTATATGATAAGCAAATGAGCCAGCTATGTTACAGTAAAATACATTCAACTTTTCCTTTAGTCTTCCATGTAAAACTGCCCTTTTCATAGAAGGCCTTTTGTGGGAATGGGATTCATTCAAAACTTGCATTGATAGTTTTTATCTAAAGTAAGTTTGCTTTACCTATCAAGAAATATTATAATTGTAAAAAAAACAAAAAAGGCAAGATTTGAATCAAGTGTGGTAGATAGTCATTCACTGTTAAATGACTGTTAAACTGATGATAACCAGTAGTCTTTGTCAACTGGAATCTGCTATATTGGCATGATTTTGATCAGGACTTTAAACACATTTCTGTCTTTAATTTTAGCTGTGAAATGCAGTATTAAATTCTTCAGTATTTTATTACCAATCTATTACTGCAGTCATGAGCCAATGTGCAAATCCATTTTCTGCAGACTGCGTAACAAAACATTAAGCTTCACACTGATAACATGCTACATTATCATTGATGTTAGATGAATAAAGACAAAACTGACTGCCTTTGTACCTCACTTGGAGGATCAGCAGTGTAAAGTAAAGATCTCAACTTTATTTAGGCTGAGTATTTTTATTGCGTCCTCACGAAGGATCACATGTATGCATTTCATAAATCTGTAAAAACCAAACTAACAAGGAAAGAATATTATCAAGTGTAACTATGCTTAGATATGCAGTGTATCTTTTCAT